>NC_079454.1:47383552-47561052 GCF_903798145.1 Danio aesculapii | reverse complement strand
GGATGCTGGAGGAAAACATCTTCTCCCTGAATGTCTGTGAGCTCTCTTCACACAGGTATCTGAACACCACCTAAACACACACGCACACACACATTAGTGATCCTGTTGTAGAAGTAGCTCAACAAACACATTCAAGGAAGAAAAGAGGCGGGAACCGGCAAACATTCAACAACTTTAATCGTAAAAGTAACACAAACAAAGGTATGTAAGCAGATAGAAACATGATTAACAGCATCGTGGAAATGTTGCAATCTTAAAGGGCACCTACAGCATTATGTCCCTTTTTGCAAGAAGTACAGTAATATAGGTTTCCAGTGTCTCTCGAGTGTGTATGTGAAGTTTCAGCTCAAAATACTACACAAATAATGTTTTATAACTCTTTGAAGCTGACCCTTTAGGCTTTGATTCTGATTGTGCTGGTTGTACTCACAAACTGTTGCCACACAACTGTGTTTATAAACCCCTTTTAAAGTGATTTTTGCACAATAGGTCCCCTTTTTAAAGTTAAATATGACCATATTTCCAGAGCAGAGCACATTTCAGAAAGTTTGCTTTTGCGGCTTCTTTCTCCACTTGTGGAGTAAATGTTTATGAGACAGATCCAGGACAGAGCGGCGTGCACCTCTTCAGGCTTCAAGCAGAATAACTTTTAGCATCTGATGACGTGATGCAGTAAACATTCTAATCACACCGGTGTGATCGCACGTTTCAGTGAACAGCCAATGCTGATCAACATCTGTGTTTATTGTAAGCGCCATAGGATAAGAAGTGTGTTCATTTTTTGGTTTTATTATTCCTCCACGTACCACTAGAAGGAAGCCCACAGTTTGGACAACCACTGAGCCAATAAGAGCAATGCAGACTCTTGAAAGATTGAGACTGGATCCTTAAATCAACCATTTCAGACATTTATGTGAGAAACGAGTGATGCTGCAATGTATATATGAGGAAATTAAAGTGTTTTTGGACCTTAGATGGATGTAAACCTATTAGGTTAATCTATTACACTCTAAAAGAAATGAGCCAACTTTAAAACCAATCTTCTGTCTCGCTACAATCCAACTCGCTCTTTAAGATATCAAAACTTAGGGCTTCTGGTAGTACCCAGAATAGCAAAGTCAAGTAAAGGAGGTCGAGCCTTCTCATTTATGGCTCCTAAACTCTGGAATAGCCTTCCTGATAACATCCGAGGCTCAGACACACTCTCCTCAATTCAAAACTAGATTAAAGACCTATCTGTTCAGTAAAGCATACACTTAGTGCACCACTTAGCGGGCTTCCACACAGGTTCTGCATCTTGTTTATATACACTATGAACAGCAGCTACGCTAATTATTTTCTTTATTCTCCATTTCCACCTGGGGATATTCTTCCCGAGGCCCTCAGACTATGCAGAGTCACTGATTCGATCCCAGACCAACGACGAGATGATCCCAAGGTTTCCATATCCTGGACCAGGCCGTATCCTGAGCAGCTACTGTGATGGTCATGGAAGAGTGGAGAACATGAGACTGATTCCTGTGACGCTCCAGAGACAGACGAGTCTTCGCTGAGGCCAGCTTCCAGCCTCCGCCACTGAGACTGCAGCTCTGCAGAAGACGTTTGGCCAGCGGAGAAATTAAAATGGTCGTGCCCAACTGAGCCTGGTTTCTCTCAAGGTTTTTTTTCTTCACTTCCGCCATTTAGTGAAGTTTTTTTTTCCCTCTCCGCTGTCGCCACTGGCTTGCATGGTTCAGGATCTATAGAGCTGCGCATTGTTGGATTTGCTCTTCAGTATTTGGACTCTCAGTAGTGATTATTAAACCACACTGAACTGAGCTGAACTGAACTTAAACACTACAAACTGAACTACACTGTTCCTATTTACTGTGACCTTTTATGTGAAGCTGCTTTGACACAATCTACATTGTATAAGCGCTATACAAATAAAGGTCAATTGAATTGAATTAAATTAGCATAACAGAGGCATTTTCACAGTCAGGTCAATATTGTTGCAAACTAAAATAATGAATTTTGTGTATGTGTCTACAAACACCTGGTAACTCTCAATGAAAGGCTGCAGAATGGCTTTGAGGAAGACGATGGTTTCTTGACCGCCGTCTCTCACTCGGATCTCTGCATCAGAGCGATCGATCACACCACACTGCTGTAGCAAACCACAGCCCTCCTCAAAGTCCTGAGAGAGAAACACACATTAGTAGCTTTGTTCAGCAGTTTTGCTTACTGCCTATAGTTTGACTCACCTGAACAGCTTGACCAGGAATGAAGACAAATTCAATGGAAAAAAGCTCCAGGAGAAACTTAAAATGATGGAAGACGCCATCTGGAAATAAACACTCAACATTTTTAATGTTTAAAGGGACAGTCTAGCTAAAAATATCACTTAAAGCCCCTTTTTACAAGATGTATTATAAGTCTCTGATGTCCCGAGAATGTGTGTGAAGTTTCAGCTCAAAATACAACACAATTATTGTTTTATAAGTCTTTGAAACTGCCTATTTTAAGCTTTGATCCTAATTGTGCCGTTTTGGTGACTGTCACTTTAAATTCAAATGAGATTGTGCTCTTTTCAAAAGAGGGCGGAGCTACAGAGGCCTATGTGTCAGCATAGTGGCAGATTCAAAACAGGACTAACGTTATCTCTATTAAAAACTGAATGTCAAAAGAAGTGTCTCAGAAGAAGAGGCTCCCGGAGAGAGCCCTGAGCTCATGAGATCCTCGAGCACTGGGCTCCCTCTTGTTAGCAGGGTGAGAGGGGAGTTTGAGCTCATGTAGACCTCATTGAACACCCCTAACTTTATTCTGTTAAATGAAAGATATATGGATGACTAAAGAGAGATATACAGCTTACTAATAGCTTGACTATGATGCCAATTGGTATCTTTAATTTACTTAGGTCGCTTGTTTTTGGACTGTGGGAGGAAACCAGGGAACTTTGTGACTTTAACCTTGCTGTGAGGCAACAGTGCTAATCACTGAGCTGCAGAGTCGCCCAATCTAGAAAGGAGGGGAGAACACAATAGTGTTGTAGGAGTAACAAAAATTATGGCAACACTTTACAATATGGTTGTATTAGTTAATGTTAGTTAATGCACTTACTAACATGAGCAAATAATGAACAATACATTATTACAGTATTTGTTTATGCTAGTTAATGAAAAGGTTGTTTATTGTTAGTTCATGTTAACACACGGTGCAATAACTTGTTAACAAGCATGGGTTTGGATTTTAACAATGCTTAGTAAATAGTAATTAATAATTATTAGTAAATGTTGTAATTTAGTAAATGTTGATCTATGATTAATAAATGCTGTACAGTTATTGTTTATAATTAGTTCATGTTAGTAAATACATTAACTAATGAAACCTTACTGTAAAGTTTGACCGAAAGTAGCTTATCTTCCCTCACAAGTTTGTACTGTCATTTATAGTGCTTTTTCAACAACAAAATAGCTTCCATTGCACAAGAGAAAATACACTCACTGGCCACTTTATTAGGTACACCTGACCAACTGCTCGCTTACGCAAATTTTAATCAGTCAATCACATGGCAGCATCTCAACGAATTTAAGCATATAGACATGGTCAAGACGATCTGCTGCAGTTCAAACCGAGCATCAGAATGGGGAAGAAAGGTGATTTAAGTGACTTTGAATGTGGCATGGTTGCTGGTGCCAGACGGGCTTGTCTGAGTATTTTAGAAATACTGGGTATTTCTAATCTTCTGGGGTTTTCACGCACAACCATCTCTAGAATTTACAGATATACCCAGTGAGCTGCAGATCTGTGGGCACAAATGCCTTGTTGATGCCAGAGGTCAGAGGAGAATGGCCAGACTGGTTCTAGCTGATAGAAAGGCAATAGTAACTCAAATAAGCACTCGTTACAACCGAGGTCTGCAGAAGAGCATCTCTGAACACACAACACGTCTAACCTTGAAGCGGATGGGCTACAGCAGCAGAAGAATACACCGGGTGCCACTCCTGTCAGCTAAGAACAGGAAACTGAGGCTAAAATTCACACAGGCTCACCAAAATTGGACAATAGAAGATTGGAAAAACGTTGCCTGGTCTGATGAGTCTCGATTTCTGCTGCAACATTTGAATGGTAGGGTCAGAATTTGGCATCAACAACATGAAAGCTTGGATCCATCCTGCCTTGTATCAATGGTTCAGGCTGGTGGTGGTGAAATGGAGTGGGGGATATTTTCTTGGCACACTTTGGGCCCATTAGTACCAATTGAGCATCTTGTCAACACCACAGCCTACCTGAGTATTGTTGCTGACCATGTCCATCCCTTTATGACCACAATGTACCCATCTTCTGATGGCTACTTCCAGCAGGATAACGCACCGTGTCATGAAGCGTGAATCATCTCAGACTGGTTTCTTGAACATGACAATGAGTTCACTGTACTCAAATGGCCTCCACAGTCACCAGGCCTCAATCCAATAGAGCACCTTTGGGATGTGGTGGAACAGGAGATTTTCTTCATGGATGTGCAGCCGACAAATCTGCAGCAACTGTGTGATGCTATTACGTCAATACGGACCAAAATCTCTGAGAAATATTTCCAGTACCTTGTTGAATCTACGGCACGAAGGTTAAAGCAGTTCTGAAGGCAAAAGGGGCTCTAATCTGGTACTAGTAAGGTGTACCTAATAAAGTGGCCGATGAGTGAAAAATTCTTAAAAAAAAAAGCTCCACCAATGAGAAAAATTAAGAGTTTTATATCAAATGTCATGAGGTTTAAGAAAAATGACTGTAGTTGACTTCCTGTCATGCTCTCGTAATTCTCACCTGTTCTGTTGCTTACAGCTGTTGCCATAGCGACTGCCACCATTGCTGGCCGTGTGAACACATGTACTGCTTGATTCCGGTAGGAGGCGCACATGAGCACAGCAGCAGCACGTCTGAACATGCCCTCCTCTTGAGTGACAGGACCTGGACCCGCCTCCTCCACTAAGAAGACACGCCCCTTCTCACAGTGCACTACTGAGTGGTGCAGGGTCAAGCTTGATGACATCACTTCAGAATCCGATAAGTGCTCTTTAAAAGCAAAGCAGAGGATGGTTAATTTTTATATGTAGACTCGTTTTATTCATGTATGTATGCATCTACATGTGTGTATGCACAGTATATACAGTAGGGTTGGGCGATGTCGACCAATTTGCCATCGTACAATGTCTAATTTGAAACATTGCGATGGACGATGGCATCGTTGTCATAGGCAGGGGTGAATTAATTATTTATAAATAATTAATTAATTCATAAGGAATTAATTATTTGTAGCCTACCGTTTCAACTACCTGACCCGCATGGTCTTTGTTTTACCCATAACCAAATCATAAATAATATAAGTTACACACAAATTACCACCTGTCAATCACTTTTTTGGTTGGTAATAAAAGTGCACAACCAACAGCATCAGAGGTTTTGCTAATATTACTAAGTACAAGCGTGAAAGCGAAAGATTGAAGCAGTGTACTGACGCTGTGACACGTTGCCTGATAGATTCAAAAGACCGAAGAGTCGTTAGATAGAGACAAGATTAATTAAACATCACGTTTAACAACTATAGTGAGACGCCGTCCAGCTGTACATCCTTGATAAACTGTCTGACGTGCACTGCTATCTGGGCTGACTGCTGGAACTCAGATGCTGCAGCGCATGACAGAGAGAGAGAGAGTGTGTGTGTGTGTTTTATGTGATGAGAGTTTTCAGCGGTATAGAGGGAGATCTTTTCAGACATTTTAAAACTAAGACGCATTAGTGTAAACGTGGCCTCAGTGTGTATTTTTTGCGAGCGGGTTGCTGCTGCGATAGGGGTGGGGCGGAGGATCGTAATGGTTATCAGCCATCGGCGATGGACGATGGCATTGTCTATCGGCCCAACCCTAATATGCAGTTAAAGTCAAAATGATTTCCCAAGTTATGTTTAACAGAGCAATTTTCACATTATTTCCTATAATATTTTTTCTTCTGGGGAAAGTCTTATTTGTTTTATTTCGGCTAGAATAAAAGCAGTTTTTAATTTTTTAAAAACTGTTATAAGGTCAATATCATTAGCTCCCTACAGAACAAACCATCATTATACAATAACTTGCCTAATTAACCATAAGCCTTTATATGTCACTTTTAGCTGAATACTAGTATCTTGAAAAATATCTAGTCAAATATTATTTACTGTCATCATGACAAAGATAAAATAAATCAGTTATTAGAGATGAGTTATTAAAACTATTATGTTTAGAAATGTGCTGAAAAGATCTTTCAGTTAAACAGAAATTGTGGAAAAAATATACGGGGGGGCTAATAATTAATAATAATATTATATATATATATATATATATATATATATATATATATATATATATTATATATATATAGGTTTTTTTTCTTAGCTATTGGTTTGATCAATACTTTATTTATTCGTTAAGGGTCATGAAACCCCCCTCTTTCAGTTAAGTCCACCTCAGAATTAAAAAAAAATAAGCTCATTATGGGCGTGGAGCTCTGCAGGCAGAGGGAAGAGTGGCGTGGCCAGCAGAGCAGGGGAGAAAGAGGGGAGCGAACAACTGTTGTCAGTTGGCTCACAAAATGAGACAAGCCGTGAGGAGACACATGATTTTATAGTTTACAAAGTTAAAATGCAAAGAAATAAACAGTAACAGTTTTCATATACACATAACCACAACTTATTTCATTATAAGGAGAGTAGTGCAGCAGGTCTCTTGCCTGGTCTATTCCAACCATTAGCCCTGCCGGTAATCTGGAGATTTTAAACATAGACGAACACTGTAGCACAGACTTATGTGATGTGTCTAAATGGAAACGAACTCTAATTCTTGTACAGCTCTCTCGAAAAAAGGCTTGCTGCACACAAATAGCTTTGCTGTATCGGCCCTGATAGCATCGTGGGGAAAAACATGCAACAAACCCCATGGATCATGGAAACAAACCAACAATCCTTCATAAATGGCTAAATACTGTGTGACGTATGCGGACGCGGTCTCTCACCCCGTCATTCTCACAGTCTCCGAGCTTGAAAGGTCTGCCTTGCCTTTGAAAAGCACGTGCTCTCATAAATAATTAAGAAGCAGAGTCTTCGCATAGGATAAGAAAACTCCGCTATGGATAATAATGAGAAACCGACGTGTCAACACTCCAGATTGGCGCTACGTCACTGATTCAAGGTTTTTATAGTTAACGAAAACGAACGAAAAAACTAAAATTTAAAATATTTGTTGTTAACTGAAATAAAAATAAAAATGAGAGTTAAAAAAAACATAGAACTAACAGAAACTGTGTTGTGTGCATACAAAACTAACTGAAACTAACTAAAATTATAGCAAAAACCTCCTTCGTTTTTGTCTTTGTAAATGTATTTAATACATAATCTTATTGTATGCCTTTTAGAAGTAACAACGAGTGGACATGACAGCAGCACGGTGACAGCATTAAATACAGAGACTTAAAACTATTACTTTAACACATTTGTGCCCAATTATGTGTTTTATTTCTGTATTAGTGATCGTGAACGAATCTTTTAACCGGATTTTCTAAATGAACCGGTTGAACTATTCATCAAACCGAACTGAATCATTTGAAACGAGTCACGTCTCCAGTAAGCACTCTTATCCACAAAGTAAACTACTTACTTTTTAAAATGCCTAATACCCCCCATCTGACTCGAAATAAACCAATATATACGGTCATTCAGTTATTAAAACAGTAACGTTACATCGAGATCAGATTTAAGCGGTAAACCAATAATATTGCGCATGCGTGATTCAGTGAACCGAACCAAAACCGAACACAAACAGTACATGACAGCTTGCTGTGATTGAACTAAATCAACAGCAGTGCGGGTAAACCGAGTGATTAAACGAGAGGATCTGGAGAAAAAAAACGTAAGTTAATTTCATAACAGAAAATTGTAATGGAGTTTAAATAAATGAATCATGATTCAGTCAGGCTGTAAAACTTAACTGTAAGAAACTTTTCAGATCACGTGAGGTTTTAACTGACTGAAAATGATTGCTGACTACATTATTTTGGTATGTTAAGTCCTAACATGGGAGGATTGTCACAAAAGATCTGGTTTGCGTTAAACATCTGAACTTCCCATCACTACTGTGTATTTAACCTCAGTAGTAGTCTTGCACACATATTGTATTTAGTGCAGCTATCTTGTGCGCTGTTGTATTTGAATTTGAGGATGGGTAGATGGTAAAGGTAGATGATAGTGGTCATGTGTCCTCTGAATACAGGTTTCAAAAAATGTATGGTTGAGTTTTTATTATACAATATTTATTCTGATGATTTTGAATCTTGCACCCAACAAATATCTTTATTTGGGAAAAAAATTAAATAAAACTAATACTGAAACTAATAAAAACTAAAACTAAGCATTTTTAAAATATAGAAACCAATAAAAACGAGTAAATCTACCTCAAAAAACTAATTAAAACTAACTGAATTTGAAAACAAAAAGTCAAAACTAAATAAAAACTAAAACCAATGAAAAATCCAAAACTATTATAACCTTGCACTGATTTTAATCCCGTCCCAAAAATGACTTTAAAGCCAGAAGATGAAATTAGCTGATAAAAGCTCAAAAATTATCCAGTTTTCCCCACAATTAAAGCTGACAGCTGCTAACGTTGTCTTAACTGATGCTCAACACACAAATCTGTTAAAATCTCAAAAAAAGTACTCCAGGGTTTCTTGAACCTTTAAGATTCAGGACACGGATTTAAGAAGGTCCACTGTTTGGCCCATATTGAACAGTCGTTCTGTGTGGTTGTCATGGGAATGGCCCTGAATGAGGGGTTTTGTTGTGTTCAGTCCCCCTGATCCCTTTCACATGTTTGGATTTCGTCCTAGATTTAAACAAAACTTCACAAGTGGATCACAATCAGATTTAAAGAGCCCTGGAAAGAGCTCATGAATATTCTCTCTGTGCAAAAGTGCACAGCTCAAACTATAGTGTTAGTGTTTGCTCTGTGGACTGCATCTGGTCTAGAGTTTATGCGGAAAATAATTGGACTCATCTTTCAGTTTGTAAAGCCAGGTGTTAACGGCAGGGGCGTAGCGGACATTTTAAAAGTGGGGGGACGGCTGTATGAGATCATATGTTCATATAATTATTAATCACCTGTTTCTAAATGGTCTGTCTCTAAAAGTGAGGGGGACGTATCCCCCCCGTCCCCCCCGGTTGCTACGCCCCTGATTAACGGTACACTCTCTATATCCTGCACTGAACTAATTGTATTATATGTAGCATTATGTAATACGATACAGGGCTTATTTATGGAAAGGCATCTCTGCATGCGTTCTTACTGGGCCATCTGAGACGGGCTCCAAACTGCAGGGAGATTCTCCTCAGCCACTGGGTTTTCTGGGTCAGCAGATCCAAATCAATGCCCTGGAGGTTCTGGAGGAGGAGCACAGCCATCAGGTTCCAGATGCTCAGGATCGTGTTTCTCTCCTGCAAACGGATGATCATGTGGGCAAGACCGGACACAAGATCCTGCGTCTCCTTATTGGGCTTCATGGGAAGATCTCTGTTAGTGAGACACAATAAAAAAAGAGTCAGCTGTAATACTATGCTACTAAAGCTGGTTTTTATATTGGTTTTAATTCCGATGCACTTGAGGTGTTTCCATCCAAAGATGCTAATTAAATTTACGCGCAAAACTGAAATATCAAATAAAAGATGTGCGAATAAAGCACTGTTTCCATCCAACGAGTCAAAGAGATCAGAATCGTCACTTCCTGATTAACTGCCGCCAAATATCAAAAGTAAAAACGTGAGACTGTAACTACATAACTCCAGAATTACTTCCCAAATATAATCCAAATATTCCTGATCAATGTGTACAATGCAATACAGACATGAACTAAGTATCATTGTTTGTGGAAGTGTCCTTTGATTGAACATTTTTGTGAGAAAATGCTAAACTTTTTATCCATGGTATTAAAACAGGATATACCCAAATGTCCAAAACTTTGTATTCTAAATATTTTTCCTATTACAAGCACTTTAACTCATTCAGATAAGACACTGTAAACTTTGTTTATTACATACAAAACTTATTATAACTTGTGTTTGGAAAAATACAGAAAGCCCGCATTTTGGACAATGGTCGCAGGAACTGTCTTATTGTTTGGCTTTAGAAAAATTTACTTGTATAGTCAAAAGAAAACCTGAAAAGTCAAAATTTGTAATCCCTTTGTAGGATTCCTAAAAGAAGCCGATACAAATCTTTGTATGTATGTATATACAGTTTAAGTCAAAATTATTAGCTCTCCTGAATTATTAGCCCCCCTGTATATTTTTTATCGCTAATTTCTCTTTAACGGAGAGATTTTTTGAACACATTTCTAAACATAATAGTTTTAATAACTCATCTCTAATAACTGATTTATTTTATCTTTGCCATGATGACAGTAAATAATATTTTATTAGATATTTTTCAAGACACTTCTATACAGCTTAAAGGGACATTTAAAGGCTTAACTAGGTTAATTATGTTAACTAGGCAGGTTAGGGTAATTAGGCAAGTTATTGTATAACGATGGTTTGTTCTGTAGACAATTGAAAAAATATATAGCTTAAAGGGGCTAATAATTTTGACCTTAAAATTAAAAACTGCTTTTATTCTAGCCGAAATAAAACAAATAAGACTTTCTCCAGAAGAAAAAAATATGATCAGACATACTGTGAAAATTTCCTTGCTCTGTTAAACATAATTTAGGAAATATATATAAAAAAAGAAAAAAAAAACCAAAGGGGGGCTAATAAATCTGACTTCAACTGTATAACTAAATTCAACTTCATGCCCTGACTTCTTCTTCACCACTGTCTCATCATGAAAACTACTTCTACTACTAAGTTGCCCCCAGTTGTTATGAATAATAGTATAATGGTGAGCACGTCAAGTGTGAAAGCCTCCATAACGAACTGCATTCCTGCATTCAGGAGATTTTATCAATATATTTCTAATCATAATAGTTTTTATAACACATTTCTAATAACTGATTTATTTTATCTTTGCCATGATGACAGTAAATAATATTTGACTAGATATTTTTCAAGACACTTCTATACAGCTTAAAGTGGCATTTAAAGGCTTAACTAGGTTAATCAGGTTAACTAGGCAGGTTAGGGTAATTAGGCAAGTTATTAATGATGGTTTGTTCTGTAGACTATCGGAAACATTTATAGTTTAAAGGGGCTAATAATATTGACCTTAAAATGGTTTTTAAAAAATTAAAAACTGCTTTTATTCTAGCTGAAATAAAACAAATAAGACTTTCTCCAGAAGACAAAATATGATCAGACATACTGTGAAAATTTCCTTGCTCTATTAAACATCATTTGGGAAATATTTGAAAAAGAAATTCACAGGAGGGATAATTGTGACTTCAACTGTTTAAGTTTGTGTGTTTATGTGTGTGTTACCTGGGTACCAGATTGTACTGTCTGTGGTTTATCTTTCCATTCAGCAGGTCTCTCACAGACAGCGGCTGGCCGAAGCACACATGCATGCAGCCGTAATCGTCATTCAGCACCGTCCTGGCCTTCAGCAAACCCTGCAGATCCACAGCAAGAGCTCAGCACAAGGTTTACTGATTCACATATTAAAACACTTGGTTTTATCAGCATGTACCCCTGTGGTCTCTCTGGGTTTGGGCACTCCGAGCAGCTCATGAGCCAGAAGAGACTCCTCCAGCACACGCTCATAGCTGATGCTGATGGGAACCAGGCTGATGTCAAATACTTCTCCTTTAAAAAACGGCTCCAACACCATGTGCATCATTCCTGTGAGGACACAGACATAATCTGAGTAGGCCTGTCTCGATATCTATTTTTTGTTATACGATATATTGCACAAAAACATATTGCCATTATTATTATTGCCATTTTAAGACCAAATTATGCCACTCATTTTATAATTCCAGATTGATAATACAATATTATCACAATGCAAGCACACTCTTCCAAAAAACAATCTTATATGAATATTTAATTTATTTATTCAGTCATTCATTTTCTTTTCAGCTTAGTCCCTTTATTAATCCAGGGTCTCCACGGCGAAATGAACCGCCAACTTATCCAGCACATCCCAAACCCACGCGAACGCAGGGAGAACATACAGAAACGCCACACAGAAACGCCAACTGACCCAGCCAAGGCACGAACCAGCGACCTTCTTGCTGTGAGGTGACTGTACTGCACCACTGCGTCGCCCAATATTTAATTTAATTATAGTCATTTTAACAACTTTTAATTAGGTTTTGGAATCAGAATATGAAAACGCATATATTAATTAAATAATAATAAATGTTAATAAGTAACAGAGGCTGCGATATCTGGAACCAGATCTATTTCAGTTGTCAGACACCCACATGAAAATATACTATAGTAATTTATAGTAAATACTATAGTGTTTTTTAAAACATACTGACACTGACACCTCCAACAGAGAGAGAGAGAGAGAGAGAGAGAGAGATGTTGCACGATCAGTTAAAATGTTGTTGGAATTGGTTTTTACATATGGGTGATATATATTGCATCAAGGTGACGCAGTGGCGCAGTAGGTAGTGCTGTCGCCTCACTGCAAGAAGGTCGCTGGTTCGATCCTTGGCTGGGTCAGTTGCCGTTTTTGTGTGGAGTTTGCATGTTCTCCCTGCCTTCGCGTGGGTTTCCTCCAGGTGCTCCGCTTTCCCCCACAGTCCAAAGACATGTGGTACAGGTGAATTGGGAAGGCTAAATTATCCGTAGTGCATGAGTGTGAATGAGTGTGTATGGATGTTTCCCAGAGATGGGTTGCATTTGGAAGGGCATCCGCTGCGTAAAACATATGCTGGATAAGTTGGCGGTTCATTTCGCTGTGGCGAACCCAGATTAATTAAGAGACTAAGCCGAAAAGAAAATGAATGAATGAATGAATGAATGAATGAATATTGCATCACCAAAAATGATTGTCCGTGTGTTGTGTGATAAGTCGATACAGTGCATCCAGAAAGTATTCATAATCCTTCACTTTTTCCATGTTTGTTTATGTTACAACTTATTCCAAAATGGATTAAATTCATTTATTTCCTCAACATTCTACACACAATACCCCATAATGACAATGTGAAAAAAGAGTTTTAGAAATTGTTGCAAATTTATTAAAAATAAAAAAGCTGAAAAATCACATGTTCATCAGTATTCACAGCCTTTGCTAAATACTTTGTTGATGCACCTTTGGCAGCAATTACAGCCTCAAGTCTTTATGAATATGATGCCACAAGCTGGGCACACCTGTCTTTAGGAATTTTTGTCCAGTCCTCTTTGCAGTACCTCTCAAGCTCTATCAGGTTGGATAGGAAGCGATGGTATACAGCCATTTTCAGATCTCTCCAGAGATGTTCATTAGGATTTAGGTCTGGGCTCTGGCTGGGCCACTTAAGGACATTCACAGAGTTGTTGTGAAGCCACTCCATTTATATTTTGGCAGTGTGCTTTGGGTCTATGTCCTGCTGGAAGATGAACCGTCACCCAAGTCTGAGCTCAAGAGCACTCTGAAGCAGATTTTCATTCAGGATGTCTCTGTACATTGCTGCATTCATCTTTCCCTCTATCCTGACCAGTCTTCCAGTTCCTGCTGCTGAAAAACATCCCCACAGCAGGATGCTGCCACCACCATGCTTCACTGTAGGGATGGTATTAGCCTGGTGATGAGCGCTGCCTGGTTTTCTCCAAACGTAACGCCTGACATTCACTCCAAAGAGTTAAATTTTAGTCTCATCAGACCAGAGAATTTAGTTTCTTATGGTCTGAGAGTCCTTCAGATACTTTTGGCAAATTCCAGGTGGGTAGTGGCTTCTGTCTGGCCACTCTACCATACAGGCCTGATTGGTGGATTGTTGCACAGATGGTTGTCCTTCTGTAAGGTTCTCCTCTCTCCACAGAAGAACGCTGGAGCTCAGACAGAGTGACCATCAGGTTATTGATCACCTCCCTGACTAAGGCCCTTCTCCCCTGATCACTCAGCTTAGATGGCGGGCCAGCTCTAGAAAGAGCCATGGTGGTAAAACATCTTTTTCCCTAACCTTCCCCAGCCTTGTGCCTCGAGACAATCCTGTCTCGGAAGTCTACAGACAATTCCTTTGTCTTCATGCTTGGTTTGTGCTTTGACATGCACTGTTAACCCTGGGACCTTATATAGACAGGTGTATGCCTTTTCAAATCATGTCCAATCAACTGAATTTACCACAGGTGAACTCCAATGAAGCTGCTGAAACATCTTAAGAATGATCAGTGGAAACAGAATGTACCTGAGCTCAATTCAGAGCTTCACGCCAAAGGCTGTGAATACTGATGTATGTCTTGTATATGTTTTTTAAATCTTACCTAGTTTTGGTGTGAGAGATTTCAGCGTTCTACTTCGTAATCCTTCAACGTAAAACTCTAATGGAGCATAACCCGTCTGCAGAAAAACAGGCACGGTGAGTATCAGCACTATGTTTTTAAGATATATAAGAGATTCTGTTGTATGATTTTTGGATGTTTTTAGAAAAAAAAGATTTTGCGTAAGGAAACAATCCACTTTGACTTCAGACTTTTTGACTATCAGATGCATTACATTGAAAAAGATCATATATTACACAGCAAAACTGTTTATAACTTTGATAATAACGATAAATACATCTTGAGGAGTAAATCAGTACATTAGAATGATTATCGAAAGATCATGTGGCAGATGGGAGAGATTATGCTGAAAATTCCTATATGAGGAGGCTGCAGACCTGGAGCCAGGCAGATCTAAGGCTTAGCCCAAGTAGGTATGAATGCAGCCCGGAGACCTCCAAGTTGGAAGGATTACATTGCAAGTAGACTGGGTTTAGGGTTGGTGTAGTAGACATTAATAAAACACAACAGGTTACTGTGAGGTTGGGTTTAGGTTTGGGGTAAATGTGGACATTCATAAAACTCAATAGGTTGGACTTGGTGTCATGTACAAGACATTAAATAAATTTAAAATTCCAGGAGGTTTGTACAGCCCCCTTGGAGAACAAGTCCCACCCACTTGGAGCTGACAAGCCTATTTGGAGCTGAATCCCACCTCCATTTATACCCTTCTTATCCAGGCAGTTTCACAGGACAGTTTTACACTTGTGTCATTCCTGATGTGTCCAGTAGGGGGTGACAAATATACAGCCAAATAATACATTTGAATAAAATGCAAAGTTAAAGGGTCACGAAACACCAAAACACATTCTTTTAAAAATGTTGACTGTCATATATGTGTCCCACGTTGGTAAAAACACTATTAGGACACATATATTTCACAAATAATTGAAAACTGGTTATTTTTGCTTTATTTCGAGCAAATTCATTTTGGAGGTTTGAAAAGAAATTTAAAGCTGTGTCACGGCCATGAGATCATTGTGTAGATTCCAGTAGATTCCAGAAGTCAGCGATCAATATCTTTGTTTACGTTTATTCAGATGGCAAATGTAGTTCGTATCGTCAGCAGTACTCTTTCAGTTTTTAAAGACATACCTTAGTCAAAATGATTCATTTAATGATTTTTTATTATTGTTTACAGTACGTTAATATCACTACAATATTATAGACTGAAAGATCCACTGTAAATGCTGCTCTCCAAAAGTAAACATGTAAACGCCTTAATCAAACTATTACCATCGTGTAGGATTTCGCTGCATTTTGTGACAGGATAGTCTATACACACATGGCTGTTTGACACTACCGAGTGCATGACGCCTCAACATTTTAGTGTCTGTAAAAATAAAAAATAGGCAGTTCCTTATATTATGTTTCATTTTATTGTTAAGATAGTGAAACAAGGTAGCCAGGGTGATGCGAATGACGTTATACAGTACACTGTTTTTACCTGACGTGTCTTCGGGAGTTTGTTATCCATATCAAACTTGCAAAGTCTGAACTAAGGGAAAGGGTGCAAGACTGAACTTTGTGCACTTACAAGTGAGGAAAAAGCCCCAATCAGATGAATGTCTGCAGCCACGCCTCCGTTTTCAGATGTCTCTGTTTCCCCCCATCCACACTGACACGGAGCAGCAGCGTTTTAAAACCAAAATGGCCTCTTCAGTGTTTTCACAACACTTCGTTTTCAAAGCTTGAAAACTCCGGCATAGTGTGGATGGATGGCATAACCACAGCAAAACTTATGCGTTTTAAAACTAAAATGTATTAGTGTAAACGGGGCCTCAGAGATTATTTCTTTTGATTGGCTACAGAACAAATCACTGTTTTCCAACCACTGTTTTCAAGCCACTTGTTAATTAAACTAATTAACTTAGTTACACCTTTTAAATGGCACTTTAAGCTAGAATATTGTAATATAACTAGTAAAATATCATGTACTGTCATCAAGACAAAATAAATTAGTTATTAAAACAATGTTGTTTATAAGTGTGTTAAAAAATCCCTCTGTCAAACAGCAATTGGGAAATGCTTGGGGAAAAATGACAATTTCACTGGAGGGCTAATCATTTTGACTTTAACAACATGTATGTTTTGCAAACTGCATTCTTTGAATAGTAGTGCATCATTATTTTATAGTAAAATTAATTCTAATAATAATCATGCACTAAATTCTTACCCGCACAATGGTTCTGACATATTCAGACAGCACTGCCCAGTACAGCTTATCAGAGCCGATGGCGCGGCGGATGAAGAAAGCTCCGGACCGCCGAAAGATCTCACCTATCAGCTTCATCCCCATCAGAGCTGTAGAGGAAATAAAGATGGACAGATTTGGAAAGAGGTGAGTAGAGATACGATTTACAACCACAGCCTGATGTTTTCAATCCATGTTTATTTGTGCACTAAGCAAATATACTGTATGTCTCTGTTTTGATATGACACAATGATGAGATGTCATCCATAAAGTTTATGGTTTTGGGTTCAAACTATTACCTTGTTATATTACTAAAGCTAAGATTTAAAGGGCACCTATTTTACCCCTTTTACAAGATGTAAGATAAGCCATTGGTGTCTCCAGAATGTGTCTGTAAAGTTTCAGCTCAAAATACCCATCAGACTATTTATTATAGCCTCCAGTACAGTGTAGCTGTTTTTGTATCCTGTGGCTTTAAATGAAAATGAGCTGCTCCGACGTGCGTGTCTGCTTCTCATCATGCGTTACGGCAGATAAACAGAAGTCAGTGACAGAGACACACTCAGACGAAGCTGAAAAACAGCTCATTAGTCAAAAATACCAAGTTTATTTCATATATTTGTGGTGGAGTTTATTCAAGCCTTTCTGAAATGATGAGTCTCACACAAATGCCGTTTGCAGCACACACACACACACACACACACACACACACACACACACACACACACACACACACACACATATATATCAGACCCCCTAGTTTTTCACGATTTTTTTTTTTTTTTTTTTTTTACAATAAAATGGCTGATTTTGTGGCAGTAATTCCAGAACTTTGCAGACAATTTTGCGATTAAAAAATAAAAAATAAAAAATGACACAATGACAAGTACACAAATCATAAAAATAAAGCTTCTTTATTTTGTTTTCTTGTCAAGACAAGATCTAAAACAGTAGGGATTAAGCCAAAGGAAGGTTGTATAATTTCCTTTGTCAGCATTTGACATGTACCTCACTCCGGTAATGCGTTTTAGGGCTTCCCCTACCGTAATACACCTAAAACACGGATTGCCGTAAAACTCATCGCAGTGAAGTGTTTTGATTTTCTCTCGTTAACTGCAGGAAAAGAGTTAAACAAATTCACTTATCGATTTCACACACAAAACGCCCAATTCGCACCACAGGTTTTCTAATTGCATCTTTGCTTTGACTTCACATGTAAATCACTCGCGCATCATCCGCGTCTGCTTACTGCACAGGCCCCCTCTCCATGTAATGTAATGATTGTGAGGGTGCAGGTGAGACGTCATTTTTCGAGAGACACTGAAATGCATCACGTTTGCTGTGTATGCAACATCAACGTCATGTAAAACTTTTAATTGCTGAAATAAATATAATTTGATTATATGGTTTGGAATTTGATGTTTTATGAGATTATTTACAGTCTTTGCGATTATTTTGCGTTTAATTAATAATTTTGTAGGATCGCTAAAATTTGCGACTTTTTGTCGATTTTGCATTGGATTCAGCAATCACGGAATCGCGAAAAACTAGGGGGTCTGATATATGCACGCGCATACCATACGTACTGACACCATGCGAGAGTGTTATTATAGCGTTAAGAATGAGAGATTTTACTGTTTTTATTACAAACAGGCTGTTTTAAAAACATTTTAAACTTATAAAAATCACAGCGAGTTGGAACAGACATTTGAATCCCAGTTTTTTTGCAAAAATTGTCTGTGGACATCTTTATACATGTTATTATAGAAACATGGCATCTGTCAATCAATTCAGTGAGCGGGGAAACTGCACTCCTACATCATGTTGTGGTGGCCTTAAAATCACTGGCATTTGGATCCTATTTTATTGTCAGGAAATTTTTAAAAAGAGACTTGGGACAGCTTACAAAAGTTGATTTTCATCATAGGTGCCCTTTAATGTAATCTGTGCAAATATAATACTTTCCTTTGGCCTACACTAGAAGTGTTCTGTTGATTCTGCTAAACTAGAAATACTGGATCTAAAACTGAAAGTAAAGATGTAAAAACAGGATAGAAATGTGGTCACTAAATAAACAAGTCAACTAAATAATATAAGCTAAACTAAAACAAAACCATCAATTTAAAAGAGAACTAAACCAATTTTATTAAAACATTCAAAATAATATAAAAAAAAAAAAAACTAAATAATGAAAAATACAGAACTGCAGTATCATAACCTTTGTTCGTTGTGATTATTTGATGCACCTTCAAAATTAAAAAGCACATGACGTGACTGGGATTGATGACTTTAGATACTTGCGAATTCCAGCTGCAATGACCGGGATGGAGAGGTCATAGGTGAACATGATGTAGGACAGAACCAGGAAGTCCACGTAGCTCCTGTGATTGGGCATTAGGATGACGGGATACTCCTGAATGGCCTGCTGGAGCTAAATGATGAACACAATTTGAATTTACTTTAAAGGTATAGTTCACGCAAAAAAAAAAAAAAGAAAATCCTTGCATCATGTACTCATACACTCCACTTGTTCCAAACTTCGGTAACACTTTATTTTGATGGTCCCTACTGCACATTTTGTTGACTAAAAGTTGCAATGCAACTAAATGCCAATTCTCATTTGAGTATTAGTAGACTGTCTGCTTAATATCTGCTGATACAGCTCCTTCAACAGAGTTTTAACTGACTAGAAGAAACTTTGGAAGTGCATGTCAACTTACTCTAACCCCAACCCAAACCTAACAGTCTACTTGTAATCTATTGAGAATTATTTGGCATGTAGATGCAATGTAACTTACATTTAACATAATACGTTAAAGGGACCATCAAAATAAAGTGATACCTGACTTTCTTTCCTTTGTTGAACCCAAAGTAAGGTATTCTGAACGATGTTAGAAACCTGTAACCATTGACTTCCATTGCATTTTCTGTTCTTACTAAGGTTGCTTCTGAAATTGCGTACTTCACTACAGTATAAACTTCCACTCCCTTTTCAGCAAACTCTGTTCTCTGATTGGTGTTGGCATTTGACGACAAACAAAGAAAAATGGCTTTAAGGAAGAGTGAAGATTTTTGGTGCGAGCGGGAAACGATGACTATGCTCTCATCCAGTTAGCCATGGGACGGGATAAGATTCTGAAGGTATGATAACCTTGCATAAAAACATCACTGTTTCATGGTATTGTGATCACTGCTGTAAAATATATTCCTTTTAAATGCATGAGTAAAAAACAAACACTTTTTTCCCCACTGAACACAATATATTTTATTTTAACATTTAAAATATTTTGTAACAGTAAACATGTCAGGCTAAATAATTAAAATAAATAATTTTATAATTAACTTATAATCATAATTATAAATCATTAACTTCTGTTGTTTTCTTTACTTTCAAAAACACTGATTTCTTTACAACTTAATCAACTTGACTGGGCTCTTTGGAGAGCTTTCTTTTTTTGTGGATATAAAGTAAAGCCACTGCACTGATTTCTGAATCGTGGGCTGCTCAGTAGCTTTTGATATGAAGGCTCCTTTTCTGCTAGGGAAAATGTGGCCCTAAAAAAACTCAATAAAATTTACAAATACCTTAGGAACGGTATAACAGATAATTTCAACGGTTTTAAAACCTTGACTTTTCAAAACCACGATAAACCTTAAAACCGGTGATCGTCCCATGCCTACATCCAGTGGCTCAAGAGTTTGTCACGAGGGCATGAATAAGATGTTAGTGAATGAAATGGCAGAGGTGGCCTGTTGCTTGACAATTTGAATGTGAAGTTGTCTGTTTGCATGCATTGTGTGAGAAATTAATTGCAGTTGAACTTGTCACAAAGTTAAAAAACGAAACACCCAAAATCACATATGGTGTCGTGAAAACACAAACTGGTGTTGCATGAAAAGTCAGAGCAAACTAACATCTAATGGTGACATAATGACATTAATCGAACTAACTAAAATGGAAACATAAAAGAAAACAAAGCAACTCATGCAAACAATTTAATCGTATTATTATTCAGATTAAGGCAAATAATTAGATTACTGATGATGTCCATGTAAACGTAGTCATAGTGTGGTAGCAAAATAAACATCGTGAGATTTGATTTCACACACAGACTTCGAATGAGAATAAATGAAAGCACTAGCTAACCCATGCGAGTCCATCCTCGTTCACATGTATAGAGCTGAAAAGTCTCTTGAAAACTTTGCTCAGTGCGAAGCCCAGCAGACGGATGAAACCCAGCTGAAGGTTTTGACTCATCTCGACTAATATTGCAGACGCTTCTTCTAGAAGAGCCTCGCGCGGTTCATCACACTCAACCATGATCTGTGTATGAGTGAGAAACAGTTAGTTATAACTTCCTCTGAAAACGCATTAAATAAATGAATCGTATGGACCCTTTTCACAAGACTGTTATGATGCATTTACATCTGAAATCCTTCAAAGTTTTTAATATTTCGATTTTTTTTTTAAATGTATGAACATTTATGTTTTTCATCTACACTACCTGACAAAAGCCTTGTTGTTGATCCCAGTTGTAAGAGCCCTAAATAATAACTTGACTTCTAGTTGATCATTTGGAAAAGTGGCAGAAGGTCGATTTTTCAGATGAATCATCTGTTGAACTGAATCACAATCATCACAAATACTGCAGAAGACCTATAGGAACCAGCATGAACCCAAGATTCTCATAGAAATCAGTCAAATTTGGTGAACAAAAAATCATGGTTTAGGGTTACATTCAGTATGGGGGCGTGCGAGAGATCTGCAGAGTGGATGACAACATCAACAGCCTGAGGTATCAAGACATTTGTGCTGCTCATTACATTACAAACCACAGGAGAGGGCAAATTCTTCAGCAGGATAGCGCTCCTCCTCATACTTCAGCCTCCACATTAAACTTCCTGAAAGCAAAGAAGGTGAAGGTGCTCCAGGATTGGCCAGCCCAGTCTCCAGATATGAACATTATTGAGCATTTCTGGGGTAAGATGAAGGAGGAGACACTAGATATGAATCCAAAGAATCTTGATGAACTCTGGGAGTCCTGCAAGAACGCTTTCTTTGCCATTCCAGATGACTTTATTAATCAGTGGTTTGAGTCATTGCAGAGATGTATGGATGCAGTCCTACAAGCTCATGATGGAGTCAGACACAATATTCATTCTTCTCCCACTGCAGCATGACTTTATATTCTATACTGGACATTATTTCTGTTCAGTGACGAGACTTTTGTCTAAGCAAAGTCAGACCTTACTGTCCTAATTAAATAATTCAAAATCAAGGCATGATCATATATTATTTTGGTAAAATAAGCAAAATCTAGAGGCCTTTGCCTTTCATATAAGTAGGGCCAGATGGAATCTGCGAACATTTTAAGGTTTATTTAATGTTTAAACTGCAAATCCAATTAGATTCACTTTATTTGGTAAACAAAGCAAGTCTCTCATATAATATATTTACTAAAAGACTGAATTTCAAATAAATCAGATGAATATTTTCATATTAGTCAATAATATTACTGAAATTAATTTAAAAACTGAATAAATGTAGATATTATACACATTTACTCAATAAATAAACAGAATTAATGATGGGCTAAAATCTGCGTAAATCTGCGGAATTCTGTGGAAAATACATATAAGCCATTTCTGACACCAAATGATAAACAAGAAGTCAAATTATGATTTGTTGTTTCTACATCTTGGATAGGCGAAAAGAAGTTTGTCAGGTAGCATACACTGTAAAAATCTGCCGTGATTTCAACGGTAAAAAACTGTAAAAATACTACAGTAAAAATCCGTAACCTGGTTAACTGTATGTTTCCTTAATATATAAGGCGAATAACCGTAAATGAACTTTCCCAGAATTCCCTGCATGGCACATCACTTTTTATGCCTTTCGTTGACTTTACTATGGATCTTTTTAGCTGTTTCCCCATCAGTGATGCACATTAGAGATTTATGTTGCATCTAATGTTGATAAACAATGTTTATTTCATGACTTTAATTTTATGTGTGTTACCATACTGGTGTTTAGTAGCTGTGTGAATGACACTGAGCACCTTCTATACACTGACACACTTTTCTGCTTGTGGAAAAAGTTGTTGTGATGGGTATTGGTTCATTATTGTAACTTTCTTATCACCACCTGCATATGGCTGTGTTAACGTGTCTAACTGTGTAACAAAAGATGTGTAGATGATGGTAATTCAAAATACAGTTCTCTCTTCTGGCTGCCGTTATCAGTCTCACACTATTTATTTCCCTTTTCTGGAAGTCTTGATAACACCATTGTGGAGGTTTCTCACCAAATAGGATTGTAAAAATATTATTTGTTGTACTCTCCCATTCACTGCGCTCTAATTTTACTCAACTATGACGACTTCCACTACTGAGAAAGCCGGAAATGTGAAAAAGGTCCATAAAGTGTTTTTCAGTCTCAGACCTCCTGTATGATGTAGTTCAGATACTGTGACTCCAGCACCGTCCTGTTGAGAGCGGCAGCTGATGTGGATGTGGCTCCTCGATACGGCTGAGGGTTGAAGGATCGGAAGGCGTGGCTTATGTCACTGCTCCGCCTCCTCTCCTCCAGAATGTCAAAGAAGCCATCAGGTGCTTCAGCACTCTAATGTAGACAATGTTATAGTTTCAGCGAAAAGGAAATCCACATACAGCCACAGTTTAGTTGCAGTTACATGTTAACTTTAACCAAAAAATATATATTTAAGAGACATTGTGAGACTGCCTATGACATTTTTTTACAGTTGAAGTCTGTATTTTTTGCCCCAGTTTCTGTTTAACAGAGATTTATTTCAGCACATTTCTAAACATAATAGTTTTAATAAGTCATTTCTAATAACTGATTTATTTTATCTTTGTCATGATGACAGTAAATAATATTTGACTAGATATTTTTCAAGACACTTCTACATAGCTTAAAGTGACATTTAAAGGCTTAACTAGGTTAATTGGGCAAGTTGGGGTAATTAGGCAAGTCTTTGTATAACAGTAATTGGTTTTATAGACAATCGAAAACAAATACTGCTTAAGGGGCTAATAATATTGACCTTAAAATAGCGTTTAGAAAAATATAAACAGCTTTTATTCTAGCTGAAATAAAACAAATAAGACTTTGTCCAGAAGAAAAAAGTATTATAGGAAATACTGCGAAAAAGTCCTTACTCTGTTCAACATCATTTGGAAAATATTTTTAAAAGAAGAACTGTATATAGTTTATATAAATGGACAAAAAATGAACATTACTTTAATAGTGCATTTGGGTCCATTTTGACCTGGAAGACATACAGTTGAAGTCAGAATTATTAGCCCCCCTGAATTATTACCCCCCCCCCCCCCCCCCCCCTGTTTATTCTTTTCCCTAATTTCTGTTTAATGGAGAGATTTCTTTCAACACATTTCTAAACATAATAGTTTTAATAACTCATTTCTAATAACTGATTTATTTTATCTTTGCCATGATGACAGTAAATAATATTTGACTAGATATTTTTCAAGACACTTCTTTACAGCTTAAAAGGCTTAACTATGTTAATTAGGTTATCTAGGCAGGTTGGGGTAATTAGGCAAGTTATTGTATAATGATGGTTTGTTCTGTAGACTATCGAAAAAAAAATAGCTTAATGGGGCTAATAATATTGACCTTGGTTCATAAAAAATTAAAAACTGCTTTTACTCTAGCCGAAATAAAACAAATAAGACTTTCTGCAGAAGAAAAAATGGGAAATATTTAAAAAAGAAGAAAAAATCAAAAGGGGGGGGGGGGGGGGCGAATAATTCTGACTTCAACTCTATATGCGTAATTTTTTTGTTTGTTTTTAATGCATGCATTTCAGCAAGAAAATTAAACTGAGTGGAAAAAAGAAGAAAAAAAATATATATTTTTTTTTTTTACAAATGTATTTTTAAGAGATATAAGCAATTTTGCTGCCAATCTGGAACTTTACACAAATAAGAGTCATAGATTACTGTAAAATTATGTGATTACAGTTTTAAAGAAATAAATACAGTATGGAGCTTTCATGGATTTGGACTTTTATAAGCAATCTTCAGAAAAAAAGTCAAAGTACTTAAACATAATACTTTTAAAATAATTTAAAATACATTGCACTCAGTCCAATGGGGTTATACATTCTTGATATATTATTTATATAATAATATATAGCATCATGGTTTGTTTGCCATGATAATGTTTAATTAGAAATTTTAAATACTAACTTTAATCAATCTAATTAATACAAATATTTTTTAAAGAATACCATGGTACTAAGATCCAGGTAAAATAAAAAAAATAAAAAACATTTATTTTTCAAATGTATATCATCAAAACATTTTGTATGTTTTGTAAATATGCCTAGGTATTTATCTCAAAACTCAAAACTGTATTCGTTGTCTCATGTTCATAGCACAAAACTGTAACATTAGATGCCCATTTTAATCCCCAAATAATGCTTAAAAATACTTTTTAGAAACATTAATCTTATTATTTTAGTCTTGAGTCATAAAATGTCCCAATCCCGCGAAAACCTTGAAACTGAAGTAAATAACATTAGTCTGGCTCTGAATTCATTCATTATCTTTTCGGCTTAGTCCCTTCATTAATCTGGGTCGCTACAGCGGAATGAACTGCCAACTTATCCAGCATATGTTTTAGGCAGCGGATGCTCTTCCAGCTGCAACCCAGTACTGGGAAACAACCATACACACACATACATTACAGACAATTTTAGCTTACCTAGTTCAGCTGTACCGTATGTCTTTGGACTTTTGGGCTACCCAGTGATACACACTGCGTCACCGTATCACCCAGGAGTTATACATTCTTGATATATTATTCAAAGCGCTGTCGCCTCATAGCAAGAAGGACGCTGGTTTGAGCCTCGGCTGGGTCAGTTGGCGTTTCTGTGTGGAGTTTGCATGTTCTCCTTGTGTTGGGTGTGGGTTTCCTCCGGGTGCTCGGGTTTCACCCACAGTCCAAAGACATGCGGTACAGGGGAATTGGGTAGGCTAAATTGTCCGTTGTCTATGTGTGTGAATAAGAGTGCATGGGTGTTTCCCAGTGATGGGTTTCAACTGGAAGGGCATTCGCTGAGTAAAACATCAGCTGGATAAGTTAGCGGTTCATTCCGCTGTGGCGACTCCTGATTGATCAAAGGACAAAGCCGAAAAGAAAATTAATTGAATGAATAATATATAGCATATATTGCCATGATTATTGTTATTTCGAAATTTCAAATGTCTAACTTTAATCAATTTAGTTATTACAAATTGTTTTTTAAAGAATACCACGGCATTAAAATCAAGGTTGAATAAAAAAAAAAAAAAAAACATTTATTTTAATGCATATCAGCAAAACATTTTGTATATTTTGTGAATATGCCTAATGGTAGTTATCTCAATACTCAAATCTGTATTCGTAGTAAGTTCATAGCACAAAGCTGCAACATCAGATGCCCATTATAACCACCAAATAATGTTTAAAAATACTTTTTAGAAACGTTAATCTTATTATTTTAGTCTTGAGTCAGTGCATGAGCCCATAAGTATGACTCAATCCCGCGAAAACCTAAAACTGAAGTGAATAACGTTAGTCTGGCTCTGAATGTAAACTGGTTTTCTGAGGTAAATCACTTTTTCAGTCTATGGATAAATCACTTTTACTTCCTTGCAAATTTTAATAAGAATTTCAAAAATAACTAGCCATAGATTTCCCTGAATGATAAAACGATATAATTCGAGTAAAGAAAGGCGATTATCACGTAACGCAACAATATTCAATGTTCGTTTCTGTTTTGTTGCTAATGTTCCGTGTTTTTCAACAAAGCAAGCGAAACAAAAAGTGAAACAAAGCCGTTTTTGCAGCGAGTTCATACCACAAAGCTGCATTAGATGCCCATTATAAAGTTAATTCCGAAAATTCAACACATTTCAGTTTATAACTTGGTTATACACGTCGTGTTTTGTTACTCTGCAGATACAGTGTTACATTGCGCGAATAAATAGACAAAGATATTTTAACAACAGACAGATCATGTTCATACCAGCGGCTCCATGTCCCACGCAGAAGCAGGTGTTTCTTCTCCCCTCCTCAAATGTGACGTCCGAGAAAATGAACCGACCGACCGACCGAGTCAGACCGAGGCGCGTGAACCAATGAGCGCGCGCACCGCGGGCACGCCTCCGTCGCGTGACCGGTTACCCCCAATAATCTCCCATCTTTAAGCAATCCGTGTCAAGGATTATCAATCACATTTAACCAGAGTGTGGATTGCTCAATATTATGTTAAACATTATAATTTAAACGATTAGATAGGGAGATTGTAACTGTATCAAAGTATTAATGATGTATTTAAGTATCGATGATGTATTTAATTATGGATGAGCATGAAAACTATAACTTGTGGCAGATCATAGATGTCAAAAGTGATGAAGATTTAGTGTCTGACTGAGTTTTATGCAGTGTTGGGTTACTTCTAAATGTAATGTATTAAAATTTGAAGTCTCTTAAAGTAACTAAAGGTGTTACTTTATTACACTTTAAGCATAGGCGGAGGGTGAACAAACTCCAGGGTAAGACTAATATTTGCGCTGCCCTTTAATGCATTAAAAAACTTGCGACCGACCAAGAACAGGTTTTAACAAAAGCACCACCTATCAACAAATGTCTATTATATTCAACACGCGCATTAAATTATTTTATTAAACTCACTCACTGATCTACACAGTTTCAAAAGTTTGGGGTCAGTTTATTTATTTTTTATTATTATTACTTTTAAAAATCGAATAAAAATTCTGTTCTTCAAGACGGCATTTATTAACTATTAAAAAATTGTTAAAAACGTATTTATTAAATATTTATTTATTACTTACTGTATGCAGTTTCAAATGAAATTATTACTCCTTGTTGCTTTTATTACTATTAATAATAATAATAATTAATATTAGAGAGGACGCAGCCCTCACTATTCTACCGCCCTACGTCACCTCTGGACGCGCCGGCCCTGAGAATACGAAATCATTCTCTTTTTCACGAAGCCAATTGAAAACCGAACTTGTAATTCAGCAATAAATATTTGACCTTTAAAATGTAAAACTCCAAAACATTGCCTGAACAAGATTACTACACTATAGGCTAGACTACGTTACAATGAAACTACCAATTTCATTTAATGCTGAAAACAAGTTAAACCAGTGTCTATATTATTATAATATATTATAATATATTATTATTATAGCACTCATTTGTCGTTTTATTACTTATGTCCTTGACCAGCAAATCAGAATAGTCCGCTGGCCAGCACTTTTGGTTTGGTTTTCAGAGCTGCTGCGAACTCCATAACAGCGCTCATCAGTGCAATGTGCGGGGTTGGACAGTTCCATTTTTGAGGTGGACTTTAAATTTGATTGACAAACTTATAGTAGCTAAAGTGTTGTGTTAATCATCAACATTAAATTACATTCATATTACGCCTTACACCCGTTACATGTTTTCAATGCATTTTTTTTCTTTGCTGCTATCACCATGGCCTATGACTTTAAGGAAAGTAATGTGAAAGTATGTGTTATGTTATTTTAATTAAAAAATAATTAATACTTTTTTTACCTAAGACTGATTGCAGTTATATAAGATAAAGTTAAGCATTAGATCACAATGACACCGTATGTTTGTTGATAGTTTTATTGAAGAGAAAAACACAAGAATTTCCTTTCAAACATGATTCTGATCTACCAGCTCTTTCACTGAAAGAATATCAGAAGTTTCAGACATTTATTTAACTAGTGACTAAAGATAATTTTCAATAATAAAAATGCATAATGCTAAACCGAGTCTCAGACAGCTAAATCATCAAAGCTCATTCAAATTTAGGAATAACGTCAAATAGGGTTATGATTATCAATCAATTACAGCATATCTATCTTCTGTAACACATAAAGTGCAGGTCAAAAAACATATGACGGCAGGAATATCAGGCTTGATGTGACCTTTAAAATAATCAGACACAAATAATGCTACTTAATACTGAAAACAAAGTACAAAGTAAGAGATCAATAATATTCAACTGTTAAAAACGAAACCCAGCAGGCACACACTGTCATAAGACGTTAATATTAGGTTAGATTTAGGTTGTGATGTCATGTGAACAAAATTCAATGTCTAGCCAGCGTCTAAGGTTGACGTTGCGATGTCAAATGATGTTGATATTTGGTAGATTTTAGGTTGTGTTCAAAAGTGACCAAAATCCAGCGTCGAATCAACATCTTAAACTAACATCATATTGATGTCAAATACTGACATTTATTTGTCAGGTATGGCAACCAAAATCCAACATCCGATAGACGTCATAGTGGTAACGTCCACACAACGTCAAGCTGTAACATCATAAGATGTTGATATTTGGTTGATTTTAGGTTGTGTTGGTAAGTGACCCAAATCCAATGTCGAGCCAACATCTTAAACCAACACCATATTGACATCAAATACTGACATTTATTCGTCAGGTATGGCAACCAAAATCTAATGTCTGATAGACGTCATAGTGGTAACGTCCACAAAGTGTCAAGCTGTAACATCATTAGACGTTGATATTTGGTTGTTTTTAGGTTGCGTTGGAAAGTGACCCAAATCCAATGTCTGTCTTACATTAGGTTCCGACGTATACCCGGTTTTCCTTTTCAACCCAATATGCTACATCCCCATGATGTTGGTGTACAACCTCAATCTGACGTCATTTTGAGGTCCTGTGTCTGCTGGGAATGTACCATTTTCTATATTCTCACCTACAAAAATAAACATTTTTAGAATGAGCTGAAACAACACAATCATTGAGATTTGTTTTGGGACAACTTAATTGTTTTATGTTCAATCCACTTAAATTAACTGATTTGTGTTTGGGCAACATGAATGAACTGTGTGGAACCCTGCATGTTTTTGTATTTCTCAGAGAATAACAGCATTATTCTAAATAATGGTCTAATGCACGAAAACTTAAGTGGAGCATTCATGGTTTTTGGACTATAAATGTACTGTATTTTTAACCTTCTGTAATGCAAAAATATATTTATGAGATTTTAAAAAATGTGTCTGACTGTAAGAACAATTCACAATTAAAAACAACATCTCTTGTTTGCAAAATAATGACTTTGAGGTGAAATATGACCTGGGCATGAAGAACAATCTGCAATGTAACATTCAGTTCACATAAAAAACAAACATTTGCATTAATCTATTCTGATATAATAGATTGTTCTTGCAGTAAATTAGTATACAGTACTATCTGTCACCATCTCTGTCCTGGCTATTCCCCGTACCAACCAGCAGAGGTCATCCTCACCAGAATACTAGCCGTTTACTGAAGTCCATATCCCACAATCCCGTTCTGGGGCTGATTGCCCAGCACCTGATGGCATTTGTTACCGGCATTTATATATATATATATATATATATATATATATATATATATATATATATATATATATATATATATATATATATATATATATATACATATATATATATATATACATATACATACAGACATACAGACTTCTACCGCAGTTCCTTGTGAAGTCTTGTTTTGCTAAGCGGACATTTCTGAGCATTTGATATATTTCTTTGGACTGTTTTCCTGGTTGCCGACTTGTTTGTTGCAAGCTGAGATTTAGACACAGTGCACTCAATGGAGCTAGTGGCGTAACTGTGAGGGGTAGGGTTAGGTGAACACATTAAAAAGCATTGGATGCAGCTCAGATTGCATTGCACCAGGTCTGCATCCAGACCTCTATCACCAGCCCAGACCCTCGCCTGGATTCTCATATATGAAAACTCTCTGTGTGCCCTGACCATTGCTCTGTTTGACAACGCCTGCTTTAAAAGCCCAGTTATCCGTTTCAGTGAGTGTTACACTGTCTCTCTGACTTGCATTGCAAATGGATCCACAATCTCCTGAGTCTTCCTCACACTAACAGAAGTTTGTTGATCACTGCAATAAAAATATATCCACTATATATATATATATATATATGAGCTAATTTGTAAAAATCTACTAACAATATCCTATAAATCACAAACACGTCTATTAATACTATTAAAGAAAGTGCAGTATTTCTGAGGTCCAGAAACACACATAAGTAATGTGTGTGCTTTTCCATATATATTTGGACTGACTTTAGTATGTTCACCTTTTCTGACTGTAATAGGGTATATGCACAGCTAGTGTTTTCAGCCAGTGATAAACGTCCGGTGAAAGGTATATGTTACTGTTTTCAATTTCATAAGCTTCCTTTTACAGCATTGATGTGTTAATGTAATTAAAACACAATCAGTTGAATAGACTTAAGCATTCATTTAGTTGTTCAAGTGTAAAACGAGATGAAAGACCATTTAAAAGCAAGCACCATCAGTAGCTTGAACGCAGAAACTCCATTGAAAATACTGGGGTAAAATAAATGTCCATTTTTTAAAGACATGGCATGGAAAAATGGAATTTAAGACAGCGCTTTTTATCTGGTCTGAGACCCACTTTATATTGTGTATCAATCAGGCTGTGAAGATCATTGAGATTTAAAGAAATCAGATCTGAAACGTGGCGATTTGGCGTAAATGTAAATGCTTGGGCTGGCTGACTGAAAACTAAACTCTGTGTGTATATACCCCATTGTCTTTTAGTGTCCATCAAGTGGTGTTGATGGTGTTTGCTATCTGTCTGTCCAGCAGAGGGAGCTGTTCTCTCCAGAAGGTGAACTGGCTGAAAGTGTCGCTGCAGGGGAAATCAGATGAGCTGCTGCGCTTCAGGAGCGGAAACACATGATCCACAACCTCACCCAGACGCACATACCTATACAGGTGAAGCACAGAGGACACCGTCATATATAGAGTCAGCCTTACAGAGCATTTCTTCATACAAACACACACTGTTTCAGTGCTACTGTTAACCGAGGTAGTGCTAGGTGTGCTAACTGTAGGAATGTAGTATTCTTTGTCACTGTTAGCCACTTAAGTGCTCTCACTCATTCTGAAGCATTAGAATGTCTGTTTACTTTTAGTTTAATTAGATTGTTTGAATGTTTTATTTGTATTAAGCATTTCAAAAATATTTCACTTATTCATTTTTCATGTTTTCACACCTTCTGTATAATGTAAACTATTCCAGAAAGATTTGCAACTCTAAGGGCTAGAGGCTTTACCATGAAGAATTTAAGATGTGGACATCAGCACTGTAATTAGTAGTGTAAAATTGTTGTTATAATTATTGCAAATGTTCATTTAATACTAGCCTAGAGCACCATCAGCTGTTCAAAACTATTCAAGAGCACCATCTGCTGTTCAAAACCAGTCAAGATCTCCATCTGCTGTTCAAAACTAGCCTAGAGCGCCATCTGCTGTTCAAAACGAGCCTAGAGCGCCATCTGCTGTTCAAAACCAGCCTAGAGCGCCATCTGCTGATAAAAATAAGCCTAGAGCACCATCTGCTGTTCAAAACTAGCCTAGAGCGCCATCTGCTGTTCAAAACGAGCCTAGAGCGCCATCTGCTGTTCAAAACCAGCCTAGAGCGCCATCTGCTGATAAAAATAAGCCTAGAGCACCATCTGCTGTTCAAAACTAGCCTAGAGCGCCATCTGCTGTTCAAAACTAGCCTAGAGCGCCATCTGCTGTTCAAAACTAGCCTAGAGCGGCATTTGCTGTTCAAAACTAGCCTAGAGCACCATCTGCTGATAAAAATAAGCCTAGAGCACCATCTGCTGTTCAAAACTAGCCTAGAGCGCCATCTGCTGTTCAAAACTAGCCTAGAGCTCCATCTGCTGTTCAAAACTAGCCTAAAGCACCACCTGCTGTTCAGCAAATTACAGTTTCAGCTAAACTTTCTAGCACTGGTCAGTAGTTTAAAAACTCACGATGAGATGTTGGTCTTGGCGTGTTCCTGGATCAGTTCTCCTTTGGGATTGACAGTGAAGATTCTGTTTAAGGGGACACCAACCTCCTTATAGGAAAACACATCCTACAGACACACCAAACAGTCAGATTATAAAACCACACATCACCTACAGGCATCTTCATTATCTATGTAAACTATTATGACTGATTAGTTAGCTAGTTTTTATTTTTACTATGACTAATAATGATAAGCAATTAGCCAATATTACATTCTCTGAGTGTTCACTTACAGTGTCTCTGTTCCCGAACGCTGCGTAAAAGGGCTCAGTGTTTGGGAGGAACAGATTCTTAATGTCTGTCAAACACGCAACCTTAAACTTCTCTGGCCTCTTCTCAATCACCTCCCTGCAAAATAACAGTGCTAACCACTGAGCCACCGTGTCACCCAACATGTCATGTTTCATTTCCTATTTCTTTGTAAATATTTATAAATTCCAATAGTCATTTCAGAGTGAAGCGATTTGTTTTTCAGCGTGTTTATCTGTATAGTTACCTGTGCAGTGCTGAAAACAGGCTGCTGGGACTCAGTAAAACGGGTCCCTGTGGTAACATGGTTCCTCTCTCATTGACCCAGTGCAAATAACCTCGAGTCATGTCTGCCATACCGATAGCCCTCGCTGAACAATACAGAAACTTATAGCCATTCCTGTAAAACACAAACACAACAGTTCACTCTTCATCCTGCTCATATATCAGAGAATCAGAGAAAATGTCCACTCTTACTGGCTGACGTTATGATACAGATGTGCGATGCCCTGATGGGTCCAGTCTTTACCCAGAGTGGGCAGAATGTGGCCCAGTTTATCTGACCTGCAACAGAAGAACATTAATATTATATGATAATGTTTTATGACAGAATGTTCATTTTTGGGTGAACTATCCCTGATATGAACACCATAAAAACATTCATTTTGACTTGAGGTGGACTTTAAGATTCTGATTATGTTAACTCTTATGCAGAGATGTGTAGTAACGAAGTAGAACTACTTCACCACTGTACTTAAGTACTAAAAGGCTGTATCAGCACATGAGTTTAATACTTTTACTCTAATATATTTTTTATGTGCTGCATAGATACTCGTTGCAATTATAAAAATGTTATGAATCATTCCAAACCCGCATTATCACTGCCAGAGCAGCAGATGGCTCTGTCACAGGTTTGGATAAGCTGGCTCGTCATCATTCAGACGATCAAAGAAGACAGAGCTGCCTGCCTGCATTGAGAGCACTTTAGTTTGTTTTCGACATGGAAAACCCAGAATTCCACCTTCAGCTCCTTCACTTTCAACTGTTCGTGGCGATGAGGAAGACCACCCATGGCCCTATTTAGAGTCCATGTTTGCATTTAATGGAGTAAAAGACAGTTATATATATATATATATATAGAATGAAGTACATATTCTGCCTCATGTAAGATTACAAAATAATGGCCTTCAAAAATTCACCGTCAAATTTGAAGAAACATATCAAGGTAAGTTTAAAATAATATAATACTCAACTCAAAACACAGCAGTTTGAGCTATCTGTAATCGTTAGATAAGTTAACGTTAGCTACATGACATGCTGCGATGTTCACTTAACGTCAACTAGCTGGCTATCATAAAGGCTGTGTCACGCTGAATGGGTTTTTTTGACCTATCATATATATATATATATATATATATATATATATATATATATATATATATATATATATATATATATATATGTACATACATATAAAATAAATCCTAAACGATGTTTCTTTTCGTCCTGCGTAATCACGTGCCCCAAAAAAGATATTTAAAATAAACAAAACAATATGATGTCTTTTGACTGCTTTCTTTAATAACTACATTACTTTTACTTTCAGTATTTGAGTTGTAAATTTTAAAATAAACTACTTGCAAGACTTAAATATAAAAAATATTGAATACTTTAGTACTTCCACTTAAGTATGGTGCTTAAAAAGCAATTCAACTTCTACTAAAGTCACTTTTTTGATAGAGCACTTGTACTTTTACTCAAGTCTGGGTCTCTAGTACTTTATACATCTCTGCTCCTATGCACCTGGTGATTGTGCCGTCGATGTCTGATATGATGATTTTGTCATCCCAGTTCCACAGGTAGATGGTTCCCTCGCAGCGGCACGTGCCCTGATACTGAGTCGTCACGCTAAACACCACGTCATTAGCACCGTCCTTTAGTTGCAGACTGACCTACAGAAGACAAACACACACAATCAGACACAATACACACTAATACAAACTGTGTTTTTTGTTAAACGAAACGTCAAGGCTTACAGTCATTTCAAATGTGTGGCAATTCGCTTAATGCTATGCAGCTATTTTGGGGGTTTCTGCCTGGATTTTCCTACCCACATTGAAAAGCTTTCCATATCCACATACAGAGGTGTAACTCCAAAATCACTTGATATCATTTTGCAAGTTTGTTTTATAAGTTGTCTGAGTTATAATGAAGTCAGTCACATGAAGTGCTTTTTGATGGTTTTTTTTTTTCATAAATGCAATTTTGTAAGTATAACCCTGTGTGCTTCAGCCCCCTGTAGACAATTGTGTTTGTTTTTATGTCAGCAAACGGAGAAAAAAAGACATTTGACTCATAATCTATGCCAGTTATTCTACACCAGCAGAAGGAAGGTGTAATACTGTTATTTTATATAATTTCTGCCTAGTCAGTTTTTAAGTCTCCCCATATCTCCATACAGTGGCTTAAAACTCATTGAACAGAAAGTGTAATCAGCCAATCAAATGGCAGCAACTCAATGCATTTAGGCATGTAGACATGATCAAGACGATATGCTGCAGTTCAGGCCGAGCATCAGAATGGGGAAGAAAGGTGATTTAAGTGACTTTGAACGTGGCATGGTTGTTGGTGCCAAATGAGCTGGTCTGAGTATTTCAGAAACTGCTGATCTACTGGAATTTTCACGCACAACCATCTCTAGTGTTTACAGAGAATGGTCTGAAAAAGAGAAAATATCCAGTGAGCGGCAGTTCTGTGGCCGCAAATGCCTTGTTGATGCCAGAGGTCAGAGGAGAATGGCCAGACTGGTTCCAGCTGATAGAAAGGCAACAGTAACTCAAATAACCACTCGTTACAACTGAGGTCTGCAGAAGAGCATCTCTGAACACACAACACGTCCAACGTTAAGGTAGATGGACCACAGCAGTAGAAGACCACATGGGGTGTCACTCCTGTTAGGTAAGAACAGGAAACTGAGGCTACAATTGGCACAGGCTCACCAAAATTAGACAATTGAAGATTGGAGAAACATCACCTGGTCTGATGAGTCTCGATTTTTGCGGCAACATTCGGATGGTAGGGTCAGAATTTGGCGTCAACAACATGAAAACATGGATCCATCCTGCCTTGTATCAATGGTTCAGGCTGGTGGTGGTGTAAGGGTGAGGGGGATATTTTCTTGGCACACTGTGGGCCCATTAATACCAATTGAGCATCGTGTCAACACCACAGCCAACCTGAGTTTTGTTGCTGACCATGTTCATCCCTTTATGACCACAGTGTACCCATCTTCCAGAATAACGCGCCATGTCATAAAGCGCCAATCATCTCAGACTGGTTTCTTGAACATGACAATAAGTTCACTGTACTCAAATGGCCTCCACAGTCACCAGCTTTCAATCCAATAGAGCACCTTTGGGATGTGGTGGAACGGGATGTGCAGCCGACAAATCTGCAGCAACTGCGTGATGCTATCATATCAATATGGACCAAAATCTCTGAGGAATATTTCCAGTAGCTTGTTGAATCTATGTCACAAAGGATTAAGCCATTTCTGAAGGCAAAAGGAGTTCCAACCCGGCACAAGTAAGGTGTACCTAGTAAAGTGGCTGGTGAGTGTATATGTGTGTATATATATATATATATATATATATATATATATGTTAGTTTAAAGTTCTTATTAAATTCGGTACACTTACAAGTTGTTCAGAAGAGAGGCGGAGAGTTTTCTGATAGGACACACCCCCTCCTGTAGGGGCGGGGTCTGTGTGCACAGGGGCAGGTGTTTGTTTAGCAGATAAATCTTCATCACTGGAGGAGGACTCTTCTTTTCTCCTGTAAAGAAACATTCAGTCAAAGTTAAGAAGAATTACAGATTATAATTTACAGTAATTTGATGCATAATTGGGGTGACACGATGGCTCAGTGGTTAGCACTGTCGCCTCACAGCAAGAAGGTCAACTGGCATTTCTGTGTGGAGTTTGCATGTTCTTCCCGTGTTGGCGTGGGTTTCCTCAGGGTGCTCCGGTTTCCCCCATAGTCCAAAGACATGCGCTATAGGTGAATTGATAAACTTAATTGGCTGTAGTGTATGTGTGTGAATGAGTGTGTATGGATGTTTTCCAGTGCTGGGTTGCAGCTGGAAGGGCACCCGCTGTGAAAAACTTATGCTGGAATAGTTGGCGGTTCATTCCGCTGTGGCAACCCTTGATGAATAAAGAGACTAAGCTGAAAGAAAATGAATGTATGATGCATAATTGAGATCTGAACCTATTTTTGATGTTCTCGTCTCCTGCAGCACACGCTGAGACTGAATCCTGCAAACAGAATGAACTTGAATGAGAAAATCTCACTGTCAAAAATCATCCAGCGTGTATTTATTCAAAACAAACAATATGATGATGTGTACATGTTTGTGTACCGGCTTGGAGCTGCTTGTTCTTCCTCGCCATGAAAACCACCATCTTCCTCGGTTTCTGGGCATTTTTTCCTTTGTAAGTCTCTCTACGGTGGCCTGTGAGGGACATGCACATAGGCGTAATGCTTAAAAAATGAAAAACTAGCAAATAAACTCAGTAAGAATCGAAGGCATGCTGGACTTTCATGCAGTAAGGTGGAGTTATAGAAACTAGTGCAACGAACTGAGGATGCAACGAAATGAAGCATGCGGCAAAAGACAAACTCCAGCACAGAACACACATGACTGAACCCCGAAAACTGAAACACACACAGAGGGGAGTGATGAGACAAGAGAACAGATGGAAAAATGGGAGCACAGCGTTATCACTGCAGGTTAAATTACATATGGGATCACAAAGTCTTATGTTTGACAGGTATATTTTTAACTATAGCTAAATAAAAAAAGCAATGTATTGGCCAAAATGATTGTTTTCAAAGTGTGTGTGTGTAGTTTTATCATGTGTAAATGTGTGTGTGTGTGTGTGTCTGTGTGTGTGTGTGTGTGTGTAGTTTTATCATGTATAAGTGTGTGTTTTATCATGTATAAGTGTGTGTTTGTTCATGTACAAGTGTGTGTTTGTGTGTAGTTTTATCATGTATAAGTGTGTGTAATTTTATCATGTACAAGTGTGTGTTTGTGTGTAGTTTAATCGTGTAAATGTGTGTTTGTATTTTTATTATGTACAAGTGTGGGTTTGTGTGTAGTTTAATCATGTGTAAATGTGTGTGTGTAGTTTTATCATGTACAAGGGTGGGTTTATGTGTAGTTTAATCATGTGTAAATGTGTGTGTGTAGTTTTATCATGTACAAGGGTGGGTTTATGTGTAGTTTAATCATGTGTAAATGTGTGTGTGTAGTTTTATCATGTACAAGGGTGGGTTTATGTGTAGTTTAATCATGTGTAAATGTGTGTGTGTAGTTTTATCATGTACAAGGGTGGGTTTATGTGTAGTTTAATCATGTGTAAATGTGTGTGTGTAGTTTTATCATGTATAAGTGTGTGTTACTTCATGAACAAGTGTGGGTTTGTGTGTAGTTTAATCATGTGTAAATGTGTGTGTGTAGTTTTATCATGTATAAGTGTGTGTTAGTTCATGAACAAGTGTGGGTTTGTGTGTAGTTTAATCATGTGTAAATGTGTGTGTGTAGTTTTATCATGTATAAGTGTGTGTTAGTTCATGAACAAGTGTGGGTTTGTGTGTAGTTTAATCATGTGTAAATGTGTGTGTGTAGTTTTATCATGTATAAGTGTGTATTTTATCATGTACAAGTGTGTGTTTGTGTGCAGACTTATCTTGTGTAATGTGTAATGTAATGTGTGTGTGTATTTTATATAGCACATTTATTGTGTATGGGTATGTGTATGTGTTGTTTTATGCCAATAACCAAATATTAAATATTATTAAAGTAAAGATCATCTTGCGTGGTCATTTTTTATATCTCCAAGCTTAAATAGTAAAACTCAGTTTTTGATTAGTAATATGCATTGCTAAGAATTTAGTTTTTTTTTTAATTTAAACACTATTTTCTCAGTATTTCGATTTTATTTTCTTTCAGATACCAAATTAATAAATGTTGTATCTCTGCTAAATATTGTCCTCTAGTAACTAATTATTTGCATCAATGGAAAATGTATTCAGAAAAATTCTGACTTAGAGTTTTTGTTCAAAGCTAAATAAAAGCTAAGAAATATTTTTTACCACAATCATGGCTCTTTATACATCCTCTTATTATCTTTTGGGAGAAGCCTGTGTAATTTCTGATTCAATAAAACCTCGCTGGTTGAATAAAAGTAACTTTGTGGGCCCTATTACACACCTGGTGCAATAAGGCTCAAGACATTTTTGGCACCATTTGTTGCTATTTTCAGACCAGCGCAACCTGTAATTTTACATTTTGCGCCACTTTGTGGACTCGTGGGTGTACTGGTCTAAAAAGGAAGTATGTTAAGGCGCATTGTTGGCGTGTTGCTATTTTGAGGAACTGAAATAGACCGCGCCAATGACCAACTAAAAGCAGGTCTAAAGTCCAGCGCAGAGCGCGTTAGTTATGCACCTATGCAGGTCCAAACATTTACACTTTGCTTAATACACACAGGTTCTACAGCAATACACAAATATCTTTACATATGTAAAAAATTAAAGGATTAAAATAATACAAAAATGATTCTTTTCTACATAAATATAAAAACCACTACTTCCATATCTCATCTCGGGGTTTTTTTTTAAGTTTATTCATGACAATTTGTATTTGTGTAATGTTATTTTATTAGCAGTATTATATTATTATATTTATAATACTATTATACGCATATTTATATTTGTTTTAATAAAAACTAGTGTAGATTTGTCCACCTGTTGGGTTTTGGAGACGTATGTGTCACTATATGTGGCATAAGAACAGGACGTGTGTTTGGATATAACTCATTTCTCAGTTCATTTATTCGTTTGCTGGAAATTAGAACTGAATTTAGACATAGTTTTGAAACAAATCTTTGTGCTTAACAAATGAAATTAAATATGTAGGCTAATGGATGTCTTTCGTGGAGCGCGTAAAACATAGTTTCCTTACTCCATGAAAGGTAAAGGAGTAAAAAGTAAAAGTAAAGAGGCTGAATGGAGGAGGCTTGTTCTTTATCCTCGCACTGCAGATGATCTGTTTAATTGTTTTCTTGCTAGTGAAGCATTCAGTTTCTCCACTTACAAAGTCCGCCATGTAAATAGCAAATGTGCCATGGCGTGACTCTTAAAGGAAATGGAAGATGAGAATCTATTTAGTTTAATGCATGTTATGCTCAAAACACATCCATAACTCATTAAGAGAATAAGCACAGCCCTGTTAGACCATGTGGCGGGACGCAGACCGTATTTTTCTGTCCTTAAATAGCAAAAGTGGATTCAGACACGAACTTATTGCTTTTGCGCCATGCGCTTTAGACTTTGCACCTAGATCAGTAAAATAAAGCCCCAAGTCAAAATTTGCCAGGGATATAAATAATTGCAGCCTTGACTGTTTATCAGAAATATTCAGTAAAATTCAGCAAGAATTAAAGTTTTAGAATTTTGATCATAAATTAATGTAAATATACTGATGGAATATATCTTGTTTGTTTATTTGAACTGCTATTATTGTTTTTACTATATTTTTATTTGTTGTTTTTGTCATTAATATATCAATATTAATATTAAGGAAAAGATACAATATGATACGATTAAGCAAAACCTGTGACTCAGTGAATCAGTTTTGAGAAATAGTTAATGAATAAATGATTTTGCTAAATGAATGAATCAGATGAGACAAATAAGCTAATGTGTGTGTGTGTGTGTGTGTGTGTGTGTGTGTGTGTGTGTGTGTGTGTGTGTGTGTGTGTGTGTGTGTGTGTGTGTGTGTGTGTGTGTACCTTAGGCAATGGTTTCTGGAAGGCTTGCATGGCCAGCATAATCGGTGCAGCGGTGCTCCAGTTATAATACCTGCACAGATAAAAGGAAATACATTTAGCATCTGTTATTTCAGCCCAAGACAAATGAGAAAAGAATCCATTACTGTAATGTAACACTCACTTAGAGCCGATCTTCACCACAAGATTAGGGTCATTAATGATGGATGGATTATCTGAAAACTGCTGAAAGGACACAGACTTCTGCTGGAAATGCTCTGAATGAAAGAGAATCAATATTTATGAATTTACGTGTGAATGAATTTACAGCCATAATTCCAAAATAGATGGGATGTTGTTTTGTAAAATGTATGCAGAGTGTATTTTTCCGTCCTTAAAGTAGCAAAAGTGGATTCGGATGCGCCCTTAATGCTTTTGAACCATGAGCTTTAGACTTTGCGCATAGATCGTTAAAATAAAGCCATTAGTCTTTATTTTCAGCTCAGGGTTCAACTTTGAACTGCTCCAGCTAATAGCAGAACAGCAACTACTGGGGAGGCGGGGCTAAAGATAGTGAGGCCCCATCTGATTGGTCAAATTTAGGTAAACAACCAATGCATAAAATAAATGTAATTTATCACACGTCTGCAATATGTATATGGCATTTCGCAATAATAATATTTTTGCAATATATTGTGCAATACGTAATTTTTACAGTTTCATTGGTGCACAAAAGTTTTCTTGGAGCTTCGTATGATTACAGTTAAACTACTGAAGTCACATGAAGAGTTTTGACTCATTTTCCTTTTCAGGACTTGAGATCTTGGGACTATTACTCTCTGTGGAGGATGAGGGAGCTCATAGATTTCATCCAAAATATCTTAATTTCTGTCCAGAAGATGAATGAAAATGATTGGAGAGGCATGAGGGTGAGTAATTAATAACAGAATATTCATTTTTGGGTGAACTACCCCTTTAACACATTGGCATCTTTTTTTGTCACTGAACAAGTCAAACGTTCTTGATTTTATTGCATTTTACAAAAAAATGCCAACTTTTTTAGAATTGAGGTTGTAAGATAAGAGCACAATGCAAATGCAGACATGAATGATTAATGAACGAATCTCAAGCATGTTGTGCATAATAAATGTGGCGCGCTGATAACGAGTCTGTGCACCTTTAGTGATGTCTCTGTTTTCGGTCAGGCCTCCGCACAGAGAGATGGCCATGGACGGCAGGTCGTAGCTGTCGACTCCACTGTCTGCTCCTGAGCTGCACATAGACTGAGGAGAGACGGTCACACGATCCTCGCCATGACGCTCTGATCCACTGCACAGACAAACAAACAATACTAACTTTTATAGTTGCTATAAGCGCTACTAGATGTAAATATATTTCAGGGATATGCACAGATATGGAAAATTCCGCTGATACCAATAACATAACTCCCCCAAATTGAATCTGTGCCTGTAGAAATCTGCATATATATATATATATATATATATATATATATATATATATATATATATATATATATATATATATATATATATATATATATACACACACATACAACAAGTAAATCAAAAAGATTTTTAAAATCATCCTAAGACAAGAATGAGTGTAGATCAATAGATTTAGATCAGGTTTTAATCCACTTCAAATGTTGACGATCGTATTTTCAATTATTAAATTCATTACAGTAATATTATGGAATACTATGCAAATGTTTATGTTTATTTTCTGTCTTTTAGTAGATAAGTCATATGACAGACATACTTTGCTGACCAAACAGGTGTTTCTAAATTGGATTTGCATTGTTAATGTTATATTAAATAAAAGTAAAAAGGTATTAGGTATGCATGAACGTATGCACTAAACTAAACTAAACTAAACTGAAAAAGCTTTGTAATAATAATTTATTATTTTATTAATAATATAAAGTAATTTTGTACAACGTTTTCAATTTACTCTTAAACCATACTGATGAAAAAAAACACAAGCCTATTAAAATAGCCACATTTTATTGACGGTAAAATTGTATTGACAGTAAATGACTCTCTTTCGATTAATAATTTTAGCGGAAAATTCTGTGTAAAATTGACAAGTTTTTCCCAGTCTCATTACAAAAAACAAAATAGAAATGAATAGAGTGAACAAATAATTTATTTTTTAAGAAATCTTCAAAGAAGTATCTGGGTATTTTTCCCCTAAAATGATAATGTCCTCTTTTATCCATGGTGAAAAAGTAGTGGTGTAACGAATCACGAATCTCACAGTTCGGATCACACTATGGTTTTTGAATCACGGATCGGACCATTTTTCAAATCAGCAAAAAAGGGAGGAGACAAATGTCATTTGCTTTCCATTTATACAAATTTATACAATTTGTACAAACCATTGGTTTAACAAACAGAACTTAGAATCTGTAATTTCAATCAAAATAAAAATCAAGAAAGAACCAGCTGAAAAAAAGGAAAATATTCAATACAAAATATGACCTTTACTACTGTTACTGATAACGCTAAATATAGAAATCGAACATCATGTACAGCATATCATATTTATGTTATTGATTCAACAATTCACACATAAAACTTCATGTTTCATTAAAGGTGGATCATTTTTGAAAACCTATTCCGTGACATAATTTTGATGGTTGTTTGTCGCCACCTGTTGGTTAAACAATGTAATTGCTACAACATTCACCAGCGTCAAGTTCCATTAAACGGTGATTTAAATCTTTACCATAAACATCAGTGTTTATATCTGAACTATAGGTTGTTCTCCCAGTACTTCTGTGTTATATAATTGTTTGTAACTCACTGAAAATGTGTACAAAATGAATTTCTCTCGATCAAACGCTGATTTGAAAGCAGCGCTTCCAAAGATTAATAAACGTATGGAAATCATTATCATTTATCATTCATGTTGCGCAGGTTTGAATGAAGATCACGGTTTTTTAATGTTTAATCATGCAGCTTTACACAATACATGCAGGCTAAACAAACAGTGACAGAAAACACCTTTAATTAATAGCCTAAGAAAGCATTTAGGTCCCACCAAAACTTTTTACATCATCATTATATTTTACAGGGAAGCCAAAATGCTTTCATATACATGATTTGATTCTCAAAAGATGATTCTCTCTGCAATTGTTATAAATGTTGGATTAACCTACAAGTTCAAAAAAGTTATTAATCCGCGGGTCACATGTGTTCCTAACCGTGGTTTGTAATCCGTATGGATCACAGGCCAATCGTGATCCGTTACACCCCTATGAAAAACCCATCAGACATCTTGTCTTTCCTCTAACATACACTCCTCTAAAGTGTGTCTGTGTGTCACATGGATGGTACCAACCACATAATCAGAAGTGTGGAATTAATCCATAATTTATTGGACAATAATTTATTTAATAACATTAAAATATGTATTTATTTCATACAAATGCTGATATAGCTGCTGATATATTGTGCATCACTTTTATATTTGATTACCCTGAAATAACCAGTTGTATCATTTGACACACACGTTTTTAAAGTCTCTAAATTATTAACATAATCAAAACTTTACTTAAAAAATATATAATTTTATTATTAATGTTATTACATTTTGATAGGTAAAATGTAGTACATTAGCTTTTAGTATAATTGTAAAAACATCTCCATACAGGACATGGCTTCGGTGTCTTATTACTGATAAAACATTACTGATTTTTTCTCGATAACATGAACAATATTCATTTTGTTAATAAAACGATAACTTGCTCATATAATCACTTATGGAAGTGTATGTTAACACTTGTAGAATGTTTGTTAAAAAATGTCAAAAATATCCAATTGAACAATGTGTGAGCCATTTCAGCTAAAATTTGGTACTCAACAAAGAAAACAAATGCAAAAAATATTTTGTCTAAAGGTTCAGTAAACTATAAAGAAAAACTCTAGCCATACAGACATGTGAAATTATGATTACAAACCTTTTAGGGAAGTAAAGTGCCGCCACCTCCGGCTCCAGATCTTTAATATCATCTAAATACACGCCATCAGAACCCAGATGGCGGCTTTTCTTATCTGCATGGGAACACACACACACACACACACACACACACGTTTGTTTTTGTGAAAAGTGGGTACATTACATAGGTTGCCATTGATTTTATACTGTCCAAACCGTATATTGTATTGCCCTCACCCCACCCTACCCCTAAACCCAACCATCACAGGAGACAGTGTGCAGCTTTACTCTCTGATTAAACTCATCCTGTGGGATTTATAAGCATTTTGAGAAATGAGGACGTCACCAATGTCCTTATATTTCACCTCCTTTTTGTAATACCTGCATCATACCTATGTCATTATACAGATTTGTGTCCTGATATGTCACAAAAACACATACACACACACACACACACACACACACACACACACACACACACACACACACACACACACACACACACATATGCATTATGTTTACAAAAACAAAGCTTTTAACCATAAAAAAAAATGATGCACCACCTAACCTTTACTTTTCAAAGAAGATTCTGTCTTATTTTGTGGGCGGGGCACAGTACTTGCTCCTCCCACTTCTGTCTCTGACATCATAGAAGCTCTTCGTGTCATATCCTGCTTTTCACACTCTTTCTCTGCATTTGGTTGGTCATCAGCATATAATGTCCTGTTTCTGTGGGGTTGGTGTGTGTCCGTCTCAGTGATGACTCTGAAATGTGTGTTGTTAGAGACGGGGATTGACAGTGGGCACGAGGGCAGCACGTTTGGTTTTGCTGGCAGAAATGATGGCTGTAAATACAATCATTTTATTACGGAGTTAGTATAAGTTTAATATATGAAGGGAATTTCAAATCATACGGATGTTATAGTTGATTAGTTAGTTAGATGTAGACATACAGTGGGGAAATAAGTATTGAACACGTCATGTTTTTTACTGGAATAACATTTCTAAAGGAGCTGTTGACATGGAGTTGAACCAGACTTTGGTAAAAATGTCCACCCTGGTTTCATCTTCACCCTCCTGCTAATGTAGATGTTGGACTGAAGCAGATGATTTTCATTTACACTGAGGAAGGGCAAAGGGTTGCTGAAGAACTACTGAGAGATTTCTGCTGCTGTCTGGTCTTTCACTGCCTTTCTATACCTCCCTTTCTTCATGTGTTCAATACTTTTTCCCTTTGACATTTCACTTTAATACACATAACTTCATTTGTAAACTAATTAGTTTTGTTTTGTTTGCATGTTTGGATTTCTTTGGTTGTTACCAACATTCTGTGAAAATTTCAAGTCAACGGCACCCTTAGAAATATGTTTTCTGAGAAAAATGGTGACGTGTTCAATAATTATTTACCCCATACAGATATACAATACTTCAATATATCATGGTAATGAGCATGCACAATATTGATAGAGTGGACGCACTTCAAAATACTGTGAATAATTGTTTATTAATAAACTTTTTACAGTGTTTTTTAGAATATTTACAATCTTTTTGCTGTGGATTTCATAACAGCGCCAAATGATTGGAAACCTAATTGGTTAGTTTAATAGTCCAAATTAGGTTTCAAGGCGCCCTCTAAAACCACTGGTTCTCCTATGCTGCGTAATATTACTCAGTCTGGAGCAGACACAGTACAGCAGCAGTTCTCTTCACTATTACGCCAGAATGAGAGTAGTTCCTTGCAATATTGGCCTAGAAAATAGTCATTTTCATTGGTTTTATTACACAATGTAACTACAGAAGACTTAAGCTAAAATAGGAAAATTATCAAAAATCTTTTTGAAAATTTTGAGCGAAATGCTAATGGTCTAATCCGATTCAATTCATTATGCTAAGCTAAGCTAAAAGTGACCCCGCCAGAACAATAAATTGGTTGAGCATATTAAAAATGGTTCTAGACCTCAAAAAAAAAGGTGGAGTGTTTTTTAACATTTTAACATGTTAATCCTGCCTACTACATGCTGAAATATTGACTTGAAATTTAGCGACTATTAATAGGCCTCTTGTTCGCTAATACTGTGCAGCAAGGCTCTAAAATGTAACATCAGTTAATTTAACTAAACTCATGTTGAAAACTACAAAAGCTTTTATTAATTTTAGTTGATGACAAATTCTTATTTAATGCCTAATGCATTAAAATTGTAGTTGTAATCTGATTACAAGTCATAATCATTTTAATAAGTAGAGTTAATAACTAATAAAATTGAGTAGTTATTTTAATCTAATATTAACTTAGTAATTAATAAATCTGGCCTCATTTCACTTCTGATTTTAATCCATTAACAAACATTTACTAATCAGACTTTAATGTTAAGTGCTACTGTAAAATCGTGCATACACTTTATAAAAAACTTTTCTCATTATACCTGTTCAAGTAACTCTTATGTAGCTTAGGTCAATATTGCGATAATACCATAAACCATGGTAAACGCTTCAGCAATTCACAACAAGAGAATTGGGTTTTGGGATAATTCTGACCTTGGCGGTTTGTGGTAATTCCCCCCAGGACCACGACATGGCCGAATCCTCCTGGTGATTTTTACACAGCAGCTCAGAGTCACTCTTAGGGCTGCACGGACGAGACGCATTAGGACTGGAGAGAAAAAGAGATGACAGTCAAAACACTCCTTACTGAACAAACAGGATTTATGCACACATTTCACATGCAAAGTAGTCCCATTAGGTGACACTTTATTTTACTAATGGTTAGGTACTATTTTCATAAGTAAGGTTTACATTTCAAATCTCTTAGTGCAGACTTTTAAATTGATCACACTTGTTCTGATCAGAAAATACGTGTGAAGTAAGCAAGTGTAAACAGCCCCTATGGGTTTGTCTTAGAATCAAGAGTGCTTTTCACATTTTTATTGCCTACAAAATAGCACTTAAAGGTGACCCATATGCCTCTTTCTACAAGATGTAAAATAAGATGTCCCTAGAGAGTGTGTATGTGAAGTTTCAGTTCAAAATACCACACAAATAATGTTTTATAACTCTTTGAATCTGACGCTTTAGGCTTTGATCCTGATTGTGCCGTTTTGGTGACTGTCGCTTTAAATTCAAATGAGATTGTGGTTTTTTCAGAAGAGGGCGGAGCTACAAATGCCTCTGTATCAGCATAGTGGCAGATTCAAGACTGACTTCCTATTCTAATGACCGTCAGTAATGGGCGGGGCTTTCCCCCTCTGATGACACGTACAAAGGGAGAATGTCAATCAAAGTGTTTCTGCACGTTTATCAAGTGTGATTATAAACAATTAAATTAATACATTTTTACCATTAGAAGCTGAAACTGTTGCCACACAACTGTGTTTAAACCCCTTATAAAAGTGATTTGTGCATTATAGGTCCCCTTTAAGATTTGGCAAAGTTTAAATCCTGGCTGGAACATTTAACAACACGTCCGGTAATGTATAAGAATTAGGTCACTAGGCTGAGAATGTAGCTGGTCTAGCTGGTTGTTTGAACAAATGTAATCAGGTCAAATGCATTGTTGATTACCTCTGTATGTGGTTGAAACTGGACGTGCTTAAAATGTTTCCAAATAAATCTATTTATTGTCATCTAAAAATGTTACAAAAATTAATTTTTATTAAAGAAAAGCATAAAGAAACAATAGAGAAAGCACTGAAAAGATTATTTGGAACTTTTTTTATAAGTGAATAGTGATGTGTGTGTGAGTGAATGTGTGTGTTTGTGCTTTACCTGTGAACAGGACTCCAGTCTCCATCTGAGTGAGCATAAATTGTATTTTGTTTGTTTCCAGTGGATGATCCTCCACTCGACAGGTCTCTAAACACATACAAATATCCAGTGTTAAGCAATATAGTCTAAAAAATGTGATAAACACTTTAAATGAATGTTTATTTCTGCCGCTTAAAGGAATAGTTCACCCAAAAATGTAAATTCTGTCATCAATTAATCACCCTTTCACTTGTGCCAAACCTGTTTGTTTCTTTCTTCTGTTGAACACAAAAGAAGATTTTGAAGAATGTTGGAAACCAGCAGCCATTCACGTCCATTGTAAACATTATATATCTTTCTTTCTACAACAGATGTCAGTGGCAGCCATTTCCAACATTTCTCAAATATCTTTTTTTTGTGTTCAACAAAAGAAAACTAATTTATATAATTAATTTTATTTAAAGAATTTAAACTAATTTATGTACAGTGCTCAGCATATATGAGTATATAGCCCACAAATCTCTCATTTAAATTAATATTTTCTATAAGATGCTTTAATATTATATTTGTGCATATACAATTTAGTCACTACTGAAGACAAATCTGGAGCTTATCTAACAAAATAACTTACAATAATGGTTCAAAAACTAGTACAGCAAATTTATATGTTATGGAAAAATATTACATCTCATCAAGAGAAACAAAAAATATATACAATTTAGTTGCAATGTTGTAGTTTGTAATGTTTTATTTACAATTAATTGAATTTAAATGTTTTATCTTTCTATTTCTAAAGATGTTCTGTGACTAAATTATTATTTTAATAATTATATCTATTTCATAAATATGTTTTGTTCAAATACACCAATATATATTAGCCATATTCACTGAGGAATGGATAAAAATATTCAATTTTAAAATGGGTGTACTCTTTTAAGCTCAGTATATAAAGTTTGATGTGAGCATTTCTGTGTGGAGTTTGCATGTTCTCCCCGTGTCGGTGTGGGTTTCCTTTGGATGCTCCGGTTTCCCCCACAGTCCAAAGACATGCGGTACAGGTGAATTGGATGAACTAAACTGGCCGTAGTGTGTGTGTGTGTGTGTGTGTAAATGAGTGTATGGGTGTTTCCCAGTACTGGGTTGCGGCTGGAAAGGCATCCGCTGGGTAAAACATATGCTGGAATAGTTGGTGGTTCATTCCGCTGTGGCAAACCCTGATGAATAAGGAACTAAGCCGAAGGAAAATGAATGAATGAATGCAGTTTGATGCGAGTTAATAGTGTGTAAATTATCTTTATTTGATTAACTGTCCTTTTAATATTTTTATGTAAACCATTTTTCAAAGTAAAAAAAACTGAATATAATTTTTTGAGGAAAATTATGAATGTTTTTCTTGTTACATTTGCAGTTTAAGATGTCCTTGCCTAATAAGTATTTTTATTTTATTTTTTAAATTTTACTAACTGTAGTGTGTCACGCTTCCCACAAAAACATTAAGCACCACAAATGTTTCCATCACTGAACAAAAACAGAAACACATCATCAGATATTGCATCGGAAAATATCATAATTCAGCACAAAATCAACATTATTAGAGTGATTTCTGAACAATCACCTGACACACTGTAAAAGAAAAGTTGACTCAACTTAAAATTTTAAAGCAACCAGCTTCGGGACATTTTTGAGTTGACTCAACTTTCAACCCAATTACTGCACTTGACTCGATTTAAGCTAAATAAGCTCAAAAATGTCCTGTTTGCCTTAAAATTTTAAGTTGAGTCAACTTTTTTTTACATTGTCAATACTAGACTAATGATGAATATTGAATATTCAGCTTTGTCATCAGAATAAAAAAAAACTCTTTAAGAGAATAAATATATTATGAAGCAAATAAAATTAGAAAACATTCATTTAATTTTTAATATTTCATGCTATTACTGTTCACATCAATGCAGCCTTGGTAAGTCTTAACTTATGTTGCCAAATATATCTATTTTGATATTTATGCATTTTCTCTTTAACATCTTAAAGGTCCTGTTAAGTGCTTTGAAATGTGCATTTTTTATTTGATGTTTGACGTAATCTTAACTGAAACATGACGAGAGGGCGGGACATATGGAAGCTCCTCCCCTTTTTAAAACTAAGCCAATAGCTTGTCGTTTCATCACAGCTCTGCCAGTGAGAGTGGTTGAACTCAAAACGCTTTTAATTTTTAAATGAAAAGCAAATGAAAAACATGTTAAAGGGGGCGAGGTATGTCAGATACTAGAGAGCATTTCATTGGTCAGAAGATTTGATGAGAAACTGAAGTATAAGGTGACGTGGAAAACATCTTTGATGCGGAAGCCACACACTGCAAGTTTTTGATGTTTATATGTGGTTTATATCTACTAAAAGCGAATTTTGTCACTGTTTTGTTGCACACTACCTTACTAACATCCTTAAAACTAGCAATACTCTTACTAACATCTAAAAAACTTTATTTTAATTTCACAGCACCTTTAAAATGGCCAGCTGACCTGTTCTGATCGGACTGCTCACTGCTGTTAATGTCCATGTTGAACAGCTCCTCGTCCGAGAACTCCATGCTCTCCTCTCTTTTCACATCCTCCATTCGGCACTTCTTCCTCCTCTTCCTCCTCTTCTTCATTAAGCTATTCTCATTGCTTGATCCTGTCATAACGCCTCCGTCAGACGGAATAGGAGATGTTGCCAGGTAAGGCGGAATCACTTCCTGTAGGAAAATAATCCCCCCAAAAATAAATAAATAAAACAAAATATAAATGTGTTCTGGGTGGCATAGTGGCTCAGTGGTTAGCACTGTTGATTTACAGCAAGAAGGTTGCTGGTTTGAGTCCCCGCTGGGTCATTTGGCAATAACTAAAATGGAATAAACTAAATTGGCCGTGGTGTATGAGTGTGTGTGTAAATGTGTGTGTAAGGGTGTTTCCTAGTACTAGGTAGCAGCTGGAAGGGTATCCGCTGTGTATATAATGGATAAGTTGGTGGTTCATTCCGCTGTGGGAACCCCTGATGAATAAAGGGACTAAGCCGATGGAAAATTAATGAATGAATGAATGATCTGTAAATTGAGGAAAGCAGCATGAATACTGTGAAATCAATGTGTGTTTTGAGGTTGTGCAACATTATGGTGTAAACATAAAGTGAGTGTAAAAATCTAAAATGCTTTATCAAAACAAAACTGATGATATAATGAAAATAAGACTCTGTGGGCATATAAAAAGAGGATGTTTGCTCAACTGAATTTAACAAACCACAAAGTCTGAGCCTCAAAAACATCTCCTTTCTTTTTATTTCTAAAACAGTGTCACATTCACAATGGTCTTAAACTTAAAGGGATAGTTCTAACCCAAGCTCATTTTGAAAACGTACCGCTATATACATTTCTGGAGAGCGCCAAATACGCCCCAGGAGCTACGTTTTTTGCAATTTTGTTTTTGCGAATCCGCCAGAGGCCACTGTGTACGATTTTTCAGATCTCAAATTCCTTTTGCGAGTGCCATTCGAGCCTGCTGTTCTCATGTAAATCCACCAGAGGCTGCTGTCGACTGACTGACCAATCGATTGATACACCCTCCTCCTTCCCTAAATCCAACCAATAGTACTTTCAAAAGTACTGATTGACCAGCGTCCACCCACTTCCCTAAACCAAACTGACAGTTTTAAAAAGCAATTCAGAAAAAGGAAAGCCCTCTTCAGATTTTTACCACGTTTTCAGATTTTACTACATTCTCACTGTTAATTACTTGTTTATTTAATTTTTTGGCTTCTGTTTTTGTTTTACCTGCTTTCTGGAGCTGTTGTTTGCTGGATTTGAACCCTATCGTCATGGTCAACTCCTCTCCTCAGCGGGAAAGCTGTCCATACGGAAGTAAGCGGTCAGCTGGTAAGCGCGAAAAGAAACGGCGTCATACATCCCCCCCCCCCTCCCCGGTAGCGTTCATTTTATAGACGAAATGCAACCATACGTACCTCTGGCTACATAATTTGTGTTCTCCAGAAATGTATACAGGGCTACATTTTCGAATGAGCCCATGTTGGATAGTTCACATAAAAATCAAAACTCACTATTGATTCTCCCTCTGGTGCCTTCAAACATTTTTGAGTTTCCTTCTTCTGTTGAACACTAAAGGAGATATTTTAGAAGAAAGCTGAAAACCTGTAACCATTGACTTCCTTAACAGGAAATACTTTGGAAGTCAATGGTTGCAGGTTTCCAGCTTGTATCTTCTTTTTGTGTTCAACTGAAGAAAGAAAGACAAACAGGTTTGTGACAAAGGAGGGGGGGGGGGTAAATGCTGACATAACTTTCAGTTTTGGAAGAACTATCCCTTTAACACATATCCTTTATTTACTTCCAGCATCCTATATTTACTTCCTGTATAAATATGATCTTGCTCAGAATAAACGTTTGCTCTACAGCACTGTTCTGTTCTATTTTAAATTCTGTTCTGTTCTACAATTAATCACTGTTGTAAAATCACTGTGCTGCTTTACTTTTCAGATTCAGAAAACTGAAGTCATTGCATTTGGGAACAGAGATGAGGTTCTCAAGGTAAATGCGTACCTTGACCCTAAGGGTCAAATAACTATAAGGTCAAGAATCTTGGTGTGATTCTGGAGTCAGATCTGAGTTTCAGTAGTCATGTCAAAGCAGCATACTGTCTAAATTAGCAAACTATTATCTCAAAAACATTGCAAGATTGTAATTGCAATTGCAACATTGCAATTAGATGCTTTGTTTCCAGTGAGGACTTAGAGAAACTTGCCAAGTTGCCTTGCCAAAAAGACAGTCAGACAGTTGCAGCTCATCCAGAACGCTGCGACCAGGATTCTTACAAGAACCAGAAAATCAGAGCACATCAAACCTGTCCTCAGGTCTTTAAACTGGCTCCCAGTTACATTCAGAATAGATTTTAAAGTATTATTAATTGTCTATAAATCACAAAATGACCTAGGACCTCAGTACATTACAGATATGCTCACTGAATACAAACCTAACAGATCACTCAGATCTTTAGGATTAAGTAAATTAGAAATATCAAGAGTTCAGTCAAAGCAGGCTATTGCGCCCCAAACCCCCCACGCCCCCGAAAACACATTCATTCTTTTATAACCTGTTTAACACAATTTAATATGTTTTTTAATCATTTTTATTATTTGTTTTTATTTTCTTTTATTCTTGTTTGTGTAAAGCACTTTGAATAGCCACTGTGTATAAAATGTGCTATATAAATAAACCTGCCTTGCCTATTGTTAAAGGTTAGAACACTTCAAAAGTATTCCTAATTTTATAAGCATGTTCTGTTCTAGAATCGCTGCTTTAATCTTTTCCAGAATGCAGCTCTGTTCTAGAAAACTAGATTAGAATCACAATAGGGTCACATTAGGCTTTGAGCTTGTGAAATGACTTCAGACTAAACCACACTGCACTGAAAACCAAACACCATTCAGCCAAGACCAGCCAAAAGTTCAGCAAAGATCTGATATGCTTTGCTGGTTAAACTCAGAACTTGAGTTTTCTGTTCTCACTATTCGGGGTTCCTATCACCCTGTGTGCTAGCAAATGCTAAATTCATTCTTTTTTTTTTCTCGGCTTAGTCCCTTTATTAATGAATTATTTATTAACTGCCACAGCAGATTGAACCGCCAACTTTTCCAGCATATGTTTTACACAGCGGATGCCCTTCCAGCTGCAACCCATAACTGGGAAACACCCATACACTCTCATTCACACACATACACTATGGACAATTTACCTTACCCAATTCATCTGTACCGATGGACAAATTAGCTTACCCAATTCATCTGTACCGATGGACAATTTAGCTTACCCAATTCAACTGCACCGCATGTCTTTGGACTTGTGGGGGAAACTGGAGCACCCGGAGGAAACTCACACTAAAACGAGGAGAACATGCAAACTCCACACAGAAATGCCAACTGACTCATCGGAGGCTCGAACCAGTGACCTTCTTGCTGTGAGGCGACAGTGCTAACCACTGAGCCACGTTCGTTGGATGTGGTTTTCGAAAAAGGGTTAATGCGAATAATGGGAGATGGAAACTAGCAAACCCTCGTGACTCCATTATGTTTGCCTTATTTACTGTTGGTTGCTAGGTTACCAATACTACAGTCAGCTCCTCTAACAACTTGATGGAAACAAACCTAATTAGCATTTGGGATTTTTTACATTTTAGAAAAGATTAACTTCACGTTCGGATGTAAACCCTGCTACTGATATGAATAGAAGACAATGGAGTATAGAAAGGAAAGGGAAGTAGCATGAATATTGCTGAATGTCAAAAAAAGTATGTTTCTCTAATGTTCTGCACCTGATCATCTTCAGTCTCCTTCACAAAGAAAGCCTCTCCATTTTCACCCAACTTCATGTGTAAATTAACAGGTTCCCCGTTAATCTCAATGTCCACCTGAATGGTAAAGAGAGAGAAGGTCAGAGCTTGTTTTTTGTTGTCTTTGTGACTGAAATTCGTTGTTTTTCATGACACTCACCACTTTCTCTCGTGATCTCAGGACGCCCATTTTTCCGAAGCGCACATGAAATGGAGAGCAGACCAGCGCTCCGTCCGGCTGCCGGACAACAATGACATCGATGCAGCCGGAGAGTGTTGCAGGATTCAGACCTCTGTAGAGCTCCTTCACCTGCACGAACACCTGCCCCGCCAGCTGACCCACGTAATTCATGGTCTGAGTCTGCATGGAGACAAATGGAGAGACGCCAGTTTATGAAAGCTGTTCTTTATGAAGTATGGTCAGTATGAATTTTAGACAGCACAGTTGCTAAAGAAACACTTTTATTAAAACATGCTCATATTACAGCTCGCCTAGAGTTGAGTTTTACAATTTTGTATTCATTCAGCTGATCTCTGTGTCTTGCAGGAACACATTTAGCTTAAAGTCTACCTATTATGCCTACTTTTTACAAGATGTAAAATTAAGCTCTGATGTCCCTAGAGTGTGTATGTCAAGTTTCAGCTCAATATACCACACAAATAATCTTTTATAACTCTTTTAAACTGCCCCTTTTAGGCTTTGATCCTAATCGTGCTGTTTTGGTGACTGTCACTTTAAATTCAAATGAAATTGTGCTCTTTTCAGAAGAGGGCGGGGCTACAGATGCCTTTGTGTCAGCATAGTGGCAGATTTAAAAACAAGACTAACGTCCTAATGAGGGAGAGATTGTCACTAGTGGGGGGGCACGTGATGACACGTATACAGGGAGAATGTCAATCAAAGTGTTTCTGTTTTTATCAAGTGTGATTAATAAAATCGCATCATTAGAAGCTGATTATATTCACAGACTGTGTTTAAACCCCTTCTAAAAGTGATTTTTGCATAATAGGTTCCCTTTAAAATCATTGTAATATTATTGTGTTTGCTACAGCTATGGTACAGCAACAAAAATCTTGATTATTACACCAGAATGAGAGTATAGTTGCTAGCCATATCAGCCTTGAAAATATAAACTTTTTAATTTTCTGTCAGTCTCAGTACATGATGTAACTACAGAAGAGTCAAGCTTCAAATGGGAATATTATCGACACATTTTTGAGCGAGAAGCTAATGGTCTAATCCGATTCAATTAATTATGCTAAGCTAAACTAAAAATTCTCCCACCAGACCCGGAGATCGGCTGAATGGATTAAAAAATGGTAAATGTAATTTGTTAAACTCTGCGCATACTGTGATGTGACTATTGCGGATGTGCACATTATGATATCTATGGTCAAATAATATATTGTGCAGCCCTTCATTTAAGGTTGGACATTTTAACTTGCAACAACAAACCCACAACATCCAAGCAACCACACAGCAGCGATCTAAAAGGCAAACTCTTGCATTGTGATTAGGGCTGCACAATTCTGGCTAAAATGAGCATCACATTTTTTTTTTTGCTTTAAATCAAGATCAGGATTTTCTCACGATTCTGTAGATGTAAAATAAAGATTAATATAAGTAGGCTATTATTATTGTTATTTCTCAAACATATGGTAAAACAATAATAATAATATTAGGCCTATGTGTAGCTCTACTGTTGATTAAAATGATAAATTTTGTATAGACTTGGAATGATGGACTTGAATAGTTTAAATTATTCTGGTTGAGTTTTATGTTTGTCATTGCCAACATTATTAGACTTTTTTTCACTTGTAAAATGAGACCTTTATCCTTATCAGATTTTCTCTTGCAGGTTCTGTTCACTAAAGTAGACAGCATTCATGTGCTTCTTTTCTGTGGTAACAGCTCATGGTCAGCTCACATGTGTTTTCGCGTCGGCAAATACATCATTACATAAAGACAGAAATTAAATTTTGGGGTGAGATACACCTAATACATACAGTATGTGACTCTTTCAACGCCATTTGGAGGCATTACTGAGCAATGTTAATAAAACAATGTAAAGACTTGTGCGACCGCCTTTATGCTTCTCTCCTGAACTTGAAAATATAATTGGCTGAGTCGTAGAGATGCTGGATTAAGATCGTGTGAGGGGTCGAATCGAGATCACAATCTTTTTTAGATTATTCGTGCAGCCCTAATTGTGACAACATTTTTTGCAGCCATCACTCACATCCTAGATAAAAAATTAGGGCTGCATGATACTGGGAAAATATGTGATGTTGTTGTTGATTATTGCGATAACGATATTTCTTTATTCAATTTATTTATTCAATGATATTAACATAAAACGGGTAAAATATATTTTTCAGATCTAATTCATTCTAATTCCAACTAAAAAAAAGTGTCAAGGTGGAAAGTCTTTAAATAATTATAAATTGTTCACTTTAAATCACTTTAAATCTCACTCACATGACCTATAGATTCAGATATTCTGACTCGCATTGGCTGTTGTCATCTCTGTTGTCAGCTCTGGGTTCACCTTTCCAGTCAGTAGCAGAACAGCAACTACTGAGGAGGTGGGACTAAAGATAGCAAGGCCCCATCTGATTGGTCAAATTTATAAAAACGACCAATCTTTAAAATCAATGTAATTTTCCACACACGTCTGCAATATGTATATGGCATACTATCGCGATAACTATATTTTTGCGATATAATGTGCAGCTGAGCAATTCCATGCAAATGTCAACCTTGCCATGAAAAAAAATTACGTTTTCACCAAAATAGAGAAACCGTTTCTACATTTTTTTGTGTAAGTATTTTACAGTGCTTTAAAAATGCTCATAATTACATCTGTCAGTGTTTCAAACTATTTTATTTCATTTACCAAAATCACACAAGTGGCAAATTCACAGCTGTCACATCCATAACGGAAAAGTGTCACATCCATAACGACACTTTTTTCTCATAAATGCAGAAATGTCAAACAAAATAAAATCAATCATTTTTGTTCTATAGTGAGCCAACTCATATCTGTTTGATTAGCATAGTTTCTTTTGGGTTGTGCAGTTTAATTGACAGAATTTCTACAAAGTATGTTGTATACTGTAAACTCGCACCTTTTTTTGTTATAAACAGATGTTTAAACAGATATTAACAGATGCATATATAATGTATATATAAACAGATGATTCGATCCAACGACCAACGACGAGATGATCCCAAGGTTTCCATATCCTGGACCAGGCCGTATCCTGAGCAGCTACTGTGATGGTCATGGAAGAGTGGAGAACATGAGACTGATTCCTGTGACGCTCCAGAGACAGACGAGTCTTCGCTGAGGCCAGCTTCCAGCCTCCGCCACTGAGACTGCAGCTGTGCACAAGACGTTTGGCCAGCGGAGAAATTAAAATGGTCGTGCCCAACTGAGCCTGGTTTCTCTCAAGGTTTTTTTTCTTCACTTCCGCCTTTAGTGAAGTTTTTTTTCCCTCTCCGCTGTCGCCACTGGCTTGCATGGTTCAGGATCTATAGAGCTGCGCATCGCTGGTTTTGCTCTTCAGTGTTTGGACTCTCAGTAGTGATTATTAAACCACACTGAACTGAGCTAAACTGAACTGAACTGAAACACTACAAATTGAACTACACTGTTCCTATTTACTGTGACCTTTTATGTGAATTGTATAAGCGCTATACAAATAAAGGTGAATTGAATTGAATTGTTTCAGTGTAATGTTAGCATACATTCTATGTGAATTTATGTTTTGAGTTTTTACTACAAATGTCACATCCATAACGCTGGAATTGCTCAGCTCTATATATGTTTGTTTACCCACTTCATTTTCATTCATACATTCATTTTCCTTTGGCTAAAGGGGGTCGCACACCAGATGCGCCACTAAGCGACGTGACGCACCAAATCTAAACATAGATTTCTATCAGTGTACGCACACCAGCGCCGCAAGTCGGCAGCTGTCCGCAGTGCCTAGCTACGCCTCAGGACACTGTTCATATTTCTGCCGCACCACAGAGCGCCATGTGAATAGTTTCATATTAAATAACAGTCGAATGTGCGCATCTGGTGTGCGATACTTCCAACTGTCATATGCGCGTTGTGTCGATTTATCAGAAGTCGCCTCATTAGAATTAACTGCGAACTAGGACTGTACGATAATGGAGAAATCTCATATTGCGATATTTTTTTTTCTGTGATAAATAATGCAATATGAATAGTTTCACAAGATAGTTTGAATTTTCTAACAGTCTAACAGTATTCAGGTACAGAAATTGAATAATCAATGTTGTTTTTTAACTTCAGAAGAAATAAGCCAAAATTAAGAGTTTTTCCTTAAAACAATTAAATAAAATGTTAAATAATCTTGTTTTTGCTTTGAAATGTAGATTTGTGGACTAGAAACAAGACTTTTTTTAAGAAAGAAAAACTTTCTTTTTAAAAAAAATAAATTGTATAAATTCTGTATAATTACAATATTTTAACGCAATTCTGTAGCTCTTCGTCAACTATAATCCAGACTCAATATTGCCTATGTGGCTATTGTGGATGCACACATTGCGATATTGATGCTGAAACTATATATTGTGCACTGCAGCCCTACCACCAACTATTCCGGCATGTTTTATGCAGCAGATGCCCTTCAAGTACTGGGAAACACCCATATACTCTCACATTCACACTCATACACTACGGCCAATTTAGTGTACCCAATTCACCTATATTCACCTTTGGACTTGTGGGGGAAACCGGAGTACCTGTAGGAAACTCACACCAACACGGGGAGAACATGCAAACTCCACAGAGAAATGCTAACTGACCCAGCCGAAGCTCGAACCAGTGACCTTCATGCTGTGAGGCGACAGCACTACCCACTGCGCCACCGCGCTGCCCTACTTCGTTTTAAAATATTCAAATATATTAAATATAAACTGTAGTATATAACGAATGGCATAACATTGTAATTCATGACATTGTATGTCCTCTCCATCAGCCAATGTAACAAAGAGACAGTACATCATGTACATCTTTTTTAGAAATGCTATCCTGTTTTATTTTCACTCTGCTCCAGTCAATCTGATACCCTCACAAGCAGCGATGTATTATTGATCTTCTCTCAGTCGGCTGAAGCTTTAATGACTATATCACAGTACAAGCAGTTCTGTCGCCAGTTACTAATGTGCTTGATCAAACAGCCATGATGCTTTTACTAAAAGCTCAGTTGGGATGATATGAAGCATCCTCTACTGAACACATTTACAGACCCTAGTAAACAACACAGGATCTGTTTTATAGTTATATACAAAATCTGAGTGTGCTCGTGCGAGATTATTGCTGCAGCACTCCTCCTGGTGTCAAATTCCACCATAAGTTAATAATGTCTGCACCAGACGTGCTGATTGAGTTATGAGAACAGATGATTCCAGAAATATACAGAGAAGAAGCACTAAGTGGAGTCAATGCAGAAGTGAACCGTTCGAGCCCTGGGCATACAATTAGTCACGTTATTCAAAATTGTCCTTCACATGCAAAGAGGACAAGCAAAACTGAACGAGAGAGAGCAAGTAATAATATCAAGCCACAAGAAAATATGATCATACCGCAGAATTATTCATTTATAGTCACATTTTATAATATAAATTAGGATCATGTCATTAAATATTTGATTATATATTATATTACTATAAATAAATGTACTACACTACCGGTCTAAAGTTTGGGGTCAGTAGGATTTTTAAATGTTTCAAAATAAGCTTTTCCTGTGCACCAAGGCTGCATTTATTTAATCAAAAATACAGAACAAATTGTAAAATTGTGAAATGTTATTGCACGATATAATAACTGTTCAAAAGTAGTTTATAATTTAATTCACTAATTTATTTCAGTGATTTTAAAGATCAATTTTCAGCTTCATTACTCCAGTCTACAGAGTCACCTTCAGAAATCACCCTAATAATAATTATTATTATATTTTTATTACTAAAATTATTATTATTAATGGTAATAGTAATAAAAGAAATAATGACTGGAGTAATAATTTCATTTAAAACTGCATACAATAAGAAAGCAGTTATTTAATATTTTAATAAATATTTAACAATTGATTAAATTTATTTTACAATGTTTTTACATTTAATAAATGCCGCCTTATGAACAGAATACTTTTCTTTAAAAAAAATAAAAACATTACAAAAATTAAAACTGACCTCAAACTTTAGACCGGTATATATATATATATATATATATATATATATATATATATATATATATATATATATATATATATATATATATATATATATATATATATATATATATATATATATATATATATATAAATATAGCGATGGGACGATAACCGGTTTCAAGGTTTACCATAGTTTGGAAAGGTCAAGGTTTTAATACAGCTAAAATGTTCTGTTATACTTTTGCTAAGGTATATGTAAGGTTTTTTATATATATTTTTTTTATGTGTTGTAAAGAAATCAACGTTTTGTGAAAAAAATGAAAAGAGCAGAAGTCAATGATTTACTTTAACTATTTAGCCTGACATGTTTACTATTCCAAAATATAATGTTTCTAAAAAGAAATTAATTGTGTTCAATCGGGAAATAATTTTTTTTGTTTAGTTCTACCCAGACATTTAAAAAAAAAGAGCAGTAATCACGATACAGTGATATCGTGAAACCATGGTGTTTTTATCCCAAGATTATCATACCATCAAAAACTTATACCGGCCCATGTCCGAAAAAAAAATATATATATATATATATATATACATACAGTTATATACACACAGTTGAAGTCAGAATTATTAGCCCTACTAAATTATTAGCCGCCCTGTTTTTTTTCTCCCAATTTCTGTTTAACGGAGAGATTTTCTCAACACATTTTTAAACATAATAGTTTTAATAACTCATTTCCAATAACTGATTTATTTTATCTTTGCCATGATGACAGTAAATAATATTTGACTATATATTTTTCAAGACACTTCTATACAGCTTAAAGTGACATTTAAAGGCTTAACTAGGTTAATTAGGTTAAGGCAGGTTAGGGTAATTAGGCAAGTTATTGTATAATGATTTGTTCTGTAGACTTGTTCCTTGCTGTATTAAACATCATTTGTGAAATATTTAAAGAAGAAAAAATTATTCATAGGGGGGCTAATAATTCTGACTTCAACTGTGTATATAAATATATGAAGAGTTCAGATGCAAAAACCTCTTGCCTTCTGCAATTTTCTTCTACAATGAGCATTTTTCTCAGACTCTTATGTTTATGTTTAGTTATTTCATGTTAAAAGTGATGAAAATAACCTATTATTTGCCATAAAAGTGAAATTACTGAATCAAGACAAAGGAGCCTGGGAAAAATGATAATATAAAAGAAAATTTCAGATGGCACTTAGAGGTTTTTGCATCTGAACTCTTCATATATATATATATATATATATATATATATATATATATATATATATATATATATATATATATATATATATATATATAAATTATTACTAAATATTATAATTTAGTAAATGATATGCATAACTTTCATTTCATATTTAAATGGATACTTTAATTTTATAGAATATTTACTTGACATATTTTATTCAGTTATATTGTAAATGGTTGTAAAATGTATGTTGTAAAACATTACATAATCTCAGACATTAAAAGCAAAAATACTTGTAATTCAGAACCAATATGAGCATTATTAACACGATAAATGTTATAACTTATCAGCTCAGAAAGTGTTAAAGGAAAACAGTGACTCCTTAATAGTTGTTATTACATATGTATTCAGTTATTAATACGAAAACAATGTTTAACAGGCATCACTTAGCAATGTAAACATCCCAAAACATCAGTATTAGCTTACTATAATAGTTAATACATTCACACACAGCCTAAGTACACAAAATGAAGTGACATAACAGTGTTAGTCAATGTATAAAGTCTCTCTCTCTCACCTCCTGTAGTAAAGCTCCGTTCAGCTCATCGTGTTTTTAGAGCAGTGAAGGACAGATACAGTAATATTCATATATATTCATTTTCTCACGGTCATATTCGCTGACCGACGTGCGTGACGTCACGTACACCGAAAAATACCCAGCTAAGAAAAATCAGCCAATCGAAGGAAATGACTTGTTTCCTTCCTCTCTCCTGTTTACTGTCATTCACACTCACGCCTTTAAATTGCGCTCCTGAATCGCCTCTTTAAATCCCATTTCAGAAAGGGAATGTTTTGAATCCTCCGGCTAACAGGACTGGAGAGAAGCCGATAATAGTAAGTTGTGGGCGGGCGCTGATAGTTTGTTTTATTTCGGGCTTTCGCAGGTACTGCTTTGAGTGACAGCTGTGAGGTGATCCTCCCGCCCAATCAGCGCGCGGCTCTCATGACTCACAGTAGCCACTCTGAGGTGATTATTTTGACCAATCAGAGCGACGCTCTCATCGTTTCCAGTGGCTACTGTAAGGTGATGCTTTTGTCCAATGAGTGAGCAGCGTTCACTGACGTCCGATGTCTGGTGCTTTTAAAATATTAATACACAAGGACAAGGTAAAAATAAATATCACACTTTGTACTTCTTTTTTTATAAGTATGTTAATTTGGGAATATGCAAAACATTATAACCTTTATAGGATGCAAAAATTTAATGAATATCAGTATATTCCTTTATATATTAATTAAATATTTAAATAAATAATATATTTTAAATAATATATTAAATAAAAACTAACCACTAAGCCACCATGCTGCCCAAAGGTCTATTATAGCTGCTGCTATCATTTACAACACTAATATTAACTATAGCGAACTGATAAACTGTTATACATACTGTATACTTCAGTTTTACTACAGTAAACCTTAGTGTATATACTCTAGTTGTAGAAAAATACAGTACTGGGTCAATTGTTTACATAGTTGGCATGTTACCATAGCTACAATAGAATTACCACAACTCAAGTACTTAAAAAACCACATAGTATTTTAATGTAAATTACCGTAGTATCTTTTCATATGGGCGTAAACAGACTTTTTCCAGTGTTGTCTTGTTTCCTCTTCCTGATGTTCTTCCCACACTCAAAAAATATATTTGTTTACTTGTTTAAACTGCATTAAACTTAATTAAAGTGAGCTGAAACAACTCAATTCTTGAGATTTCATTGGGACAACAAAATTTTTTATGTTCAATCCACATTAATTTGTTAAAAGTGTTAAGTTAACTTAATTGATTTGTGTTGGGACAACATGAATGAATTGTGCGGAACCCTGCATTTTTTACAGTGCACACACACACACACACACACACACACACACACACACACACACACACACACACACAGATGTTGGTATTGGTGGTGAACGAGGATGTCTCCAAACACTCAAAAACTTATGTTGCTGCTTGTTCTTGTACTTAAAATGAGTTGAAACAACACAATTCTTGGAGAAGATAACTTAATTGTTTTATGTTCAATCCACTTAAATAAAGAAAATATAAAATTTACTTAATAAATTTTTGTTGAGACAACATGAAGGAATTGTGTGGAACGTTTTTACAGTGTAGGCGTAATGTATTTTATACAGTAAAAAAACACTTATTATAAAGGCCTTACCCTAACCTACCCCTAAATCCAAGCCTCACAGGAAACCTTTGGCAAATATCGAATGCCAAACAACACTGTTAATATGATTTTTAAGCATTAGGTACACTGAAAAAAAAATATTCGTTGAATTAACTACATTTTTTACGGTATCTGGTTGCAAACTATTGACATAGGCTGAATTTAAACAAACAAATTAAGTTGAACATTACTAAATTTAATTTGTTTGTTAAATTCAGCTCATATAAATTGCAACCAGTTACCTTAAAAAATGTAGTAAATCATATGAATATTTTTTTAGTATCATTAACACTTAAAAATATTAACGGTGTCTTTTAGCATTCAATACTTCCCAAAGGTTTCCTGTGTGATATACGATTTTGAATTACAAGGACAAAGGGCATGTCCTTGTAAACCAGCTTAATAGAGTACACCTAGGTCATATGTCATTATACAAGTTTCTGTTCTTGTAAACAACCAAAACCAGTCCACACACACACAAATACAACCCTGTATTTGTGGCGTAATGTTTAAAAATTGTCTGGTTTTGTCACACCGAGTACACTTTTGTTTTTGTTTTTGACAGCCAGACAGCTGTTAAAAAGAGGAAATAAGAGATTTTGCTGAGGTTTTGAGTCACGCTACACTTTGCTTTTATGCTAATGCTCTCCTAACCCCATAGTCTGATGAAAAACAGCACACATGCATGCTCAATTACTATGGCTATAGTTTAGGTATTCTCATCAGTTTTTTGCGTGAGGAATTTATATTAGATAAATAACAAAACTGCTCAAAAGTGTCTTTTGGATCATTTAAAATTTAAAGTTATTTAAAGTGTACCTATTATGCCCCTATTTACAAGATGTAAAATAAGTCCCTGATCTCGCTGTGTTTGCGAAGTTTCAGCTAAAAATACCATGCAAATGAACTGTTTGAAGCTGCCCCTTTTAGGCTTTGATGGTAATGCCATTTTGGTGACTGTCGCTTTAAATTCAATTGAGATTGGGCTCTTTTCAAAAGAGGGCGGAGCTACAAATACAATGCGTTAGCATAGCAGCACATTCAAAAACATATGATAATGAGGGAGAGATCATCATTAGTGGGCGGGGCTTCCCCCACTGATGACACGTACAAAGGATTAATGTCAATCAAAGTGTTTCTGCAGACTGTTTTTATCAAGTGTGATTATAAAAAATAATTAATACATTTTTACTATTAGACGCTAGCTATATTCATAGACTTTTGCCACACAACTGTGTTTAAACCCCTTATAAAAGTGATTTTTGCATAATAGGTCCCTTTTAAAGGGGTGCTATTATGCTTTTAAAGTTTTCACTTTCTTCACTAGGTGGTGCTGTTTGAACATAAAAAGCATCTACGAAGTTATAAAGCACAAATTCACTCCAGCAAGAGTTGCTGAGCCCCCTTGAGATGCCTCAATTGTTTGTTATGAAACAAACATGTCAAAATATACGCACTTTATGTAATTCAAAGTTGAGTTAAATGTGTGTTAACATTAAGGCTGGAAATGGGGTGAGGAGCAGCAGGTTATTTGCTTTTAAAGAGACACATGAAAACAGCCTGTTTTTCCTTTCACCAAACTTCCAAGTTCCACCATGCACTTTACAGCATGGTATAATAACTTATCTGAGAATATTCTAAACTAAATCTTCACAGATACATTCTGGGGACAGTGCTCGTATTATATTTGCAACTCTCACATGGTCGCCCACTGAAGCCAAGCAGGGCTGCGCCCGGTCAGTACCTGGATGGGAAACCACATGGGAAAGTTAGGTTGCTGCCGGAAGTAGTGTTAGTGAAACCAACAGGGGGCGCTCAACCTGCAGCCTGTGTGGGTCCTAACTCCCCAGTATATCGATGGGGACTCTATACAGCTCAGTGAGCAGAGATGTTAAACCGAGGTCATGACACTCTGTGGTCAATAAAAACCCCAGGATGTCCTTTGAAAAAGAGTAGGGGTTTAACCCAAATTTGCCCACTGGCCTCTGTTCATCATGGCCTCCTAATCATCCCCATATCATAATTGGCTTCATCAGTCTGCCTCCTCTCCACCAATCAGCTGATGTGTGGTGTGCGGTCTGGTGCCAGGTGGATGCTGCACACTGGTGGTGGATGAGGAGATTCCACGAAATGTGTAAAGCGCTTTGGCCACCCAGGCCAACAGCATTCAACATGCTTCACATGACAATAGGCAGATCAACGCTGTTCCTGATCACCAAATCCTCTTTTAAATATAACCAACAAACAAACAAACAAACAAACAAACAAATAAATAAATAAATAAATAAATAAATATGACACTCCAATAAAATGTCAATCAGGAGTTTAAACACACCTGATGTTAATATTATTTTTGGTTCATATTGTTATTTACTTATTTTTTTGTATAAAGCTATGGCTTCAATTAATTGTTTTAATGCAAGTTTTTTTAGTGCAAGTGATTTTAATGCGAGTACGTTTTTAGGAAAACCACCAAGTGTCCAGCATTTATAACACTGCCGGTTCTACACCACCTAACCTTCTCTGAGCTGGGATCAAACTCTCCATATGGGAATTGGTTGCTCTAACATGGAGGCTAAAGACCATGGCCGCTAGCGTCTGTCGCTAGAGTACCTTTCTGGGTTTAGAGTAGTGAGGTTTACCTGCAAAGCACTTTTATTAGCTGGCCTCTGTTACACTCACCCCCCTAAACCTCACTCTCATCCGTGTCACGGCACCAATGTAATCCTAGCAGTTCTACACCACCCAACCCGCTCTGGCGACTCTCCACATGGGAGTCAGTTGATCTAACAAGGAGGCCAAAGAGCACGTTTCTCACTAGAGCACCTTTTCAGGTTCAGAGGAGTAAGGTTTATCTGCACAGCACTTTTATGCATTTGAACACTCAAAAGAAAAATGCTAGGTTGTCATAATAACCCAATATTGGGACAAATATGAACAAATTAGGTTAGGTCTCTTAGGTTACAAAAGTGTTATTTAAATTTAATTAAAAAATTAAACCGATGCTGGCATATTCTATATTAAACCAAACATTGGGTTAAATGAACTAAGATTTTAGGTTTTCTTAGTTCACTCTCACTCACTATCCTTTGGCTTGATCCCTGATTTATCAGGAGTCACCACAGCAGAATGAACCGCCAATAACTCTGGCATATGTCGCAGTTTTCTTTGTTTTGTCTTGATTTTTATTTTAGGTTATTACTGTCACGATCACCAGCGATCTAACCCTCATGGATTGCTGGAGAACATTCAATTTCACTTGAACTACAATTCTGCCTCCATATGAACTACAACTCCCTTCAGGCACCACACACACACACCTGTCCCGGTTTTCCATTGATTACACACAGGCACACACACCTGGGAGCTACTCAAGACTAATTACATGGACCACATAAACAGCACACAACACTCACAGACATTACTGAATCTTGTTGGTACATACCCTGTAACATTAACCCTCATAGATCGCTGGTGATGGTGACAGTTACATAATTGTAATGTTTTCCTTTTTCTTATTTTATAGTTTTGATGACTTTCTTAGACGCACTGTTAAAAAAAATATGTTGTTTAACAGTTTCCGTGTTTTGAAAGTGTTTTTCGTTTATTTACGGTTGTGAATTGTATTATGGGATGTCTATCTCTGCTTTGTCGACCTTTGATGTTGAAAATTCAACTCATTTTAGTAGTTTGAAATAATATGTATAAGAAATAATATGGAGAGAAATAAGTCTGTAAAATAACAGAAAATGTACTGGCAGTTTATTCCAAGGTTATTTTAGCGTAATATACGACACCAACCCAGACGATGTCACTTTAAATGATTAAAAATGTTAATAAAAGTCACTTTTTCAAACTTTTCAAGATTAAAAGTTGTTGGAGTAAAGATCAAGATCCCATAGTATAATTTAAAAAGCATAAATAAATGTGAAAAAATAAAAACATAAGAAGATATGGAAAACTGCTAATTTATGCATATTTTACTGTGTGTGGTTCAGTTCATTTCAGTTCAAGTCAAGTTTATTTGTATAGCAATTTTCACAATAAATATTGTTTCAAATGAGCTTTACAAAAGGCTCTAGATACTCAAATGCCAAATAAAAAGTGGCAAATAAAGACAGCAGGTTACCCAGGACCAGCTGGAGGTGATGGCTTCATCTTCTTCTTCTACCTCTTCTTCTTCTTCTTCTCCTTCTTCTCTCTGGAACTTCAGTTCACTTTCAGTGTCATTCTCCATCTCCTCATCCTCTCTCTGCATGGCCACTGCAAGTTTTGAGCTCAATTGTTGCAGATGAAATCAGCCCAAATTGCGAGTAATTACAGATGAGGCATTTAATCAGAGAGCCGTTCTGCGTTACAGCGTGTTTATGAGGCACCGAGATCGAGTCTTTCTATATTTAACTGCTGTAAACTGTGTGTTTGTGGTAATGTGAGAGGGTCAAGTTCATCTGAGACCCTTAAGTTCACCATCCAAACACACACTTGTGAATTACATGACACACATTAAGTTTTATGTGTGTTTATAAGTGGGTTTTTATTAAATAAGTTATTCATTTTAATTAGGACAGTAAGGTCTGACTTTGCTTGGACAAAAGCCTTGTCACTTAACAGAAGGTACAGTATAGAATATAAAGTCATGCTGCAGTGAAAAAAGAATGAATATTGTGTATGACTCCCATGAGCTTGGAGGACTGCATCCATACATCTCTGCAATGACTCAAATCACTGATTAATAAAGTCATCTGGAATGGCAAAGAAAGCGTTCCTGCAGGACTCCCAGAGTTCATCAAGATTCGTTGGATTCATCTTCAATGCCTCCTTCTTCATCTTACTCCAGACATGCTCAATAATGTTCATGTCTGGTGACTGAGCTGGCCAATCCTGGAGCACTTTTACTTTCTTTGCTTTCAGGAACTTTGGTGTGGAGGCTGAAGTATGAGAAGGAGCGCTATCCTGCTGAAGAATTTGCCCTCTCCTGTGGTTTGTAATGTAATGGGCAGCACAAATGTCTTGATACCTCAGGCTGTTGATGTTGCCATCTACTCTGCAGATCTCTCGCGCCCCCCCCATACTGAATGTGACCCCAAACCATGACCGATTGACCGATTTCTCTGAGAATCCTGGGTTCATGCTGGTTCCAGTAGGTCTTCTGCAGTATTTGTGATGATTGAGATGCAGTTCAACAGATGATTCAACTGAAAAATCGACCTTCTGCCACTTTTCCAAATGATCAACTAGAAGTCAAGTTATTATTTGTTGCTCGTACAACTGAAATCGACAACAAGACTTATTTTTAATGAGATTTATAAAATAAGTTGCCTTTGAAAGGAAGTTGATTTGATTGTAGCATGTTGTTGATCATTAGTTAAAAAATAATTAAATTAGAGGATCAGCTACATTTTTTTATTTTATTTTATTTTATTTTATTTTATTTTATTTTATTTTATTTTATTTTATTTTATTTTATTTTATTTTATTTTATTTTATTTTATTTCATTTTATTTTATTTTATTTTATTTTATTGGATCACAAAAGCAAAATGTTTAGTTCCGCAAGTATATTATAATGTTAAGTAAATATTATACTCCATGTAAATATTCTACTGCAAATTTATATAAAAAAGTGTTTAATCCTTTAGATTCCATATTTAAATAATTAGTTGTTCTCAGCCAAATATTGTTTTATCCTTATTATTTATTTAGCTCTGGAATTATTTATTAATGCTGTTTTTAAAAATTAGATTTATGACAGGTTTTGTGGTCCATGGTCACATTTATTTGATTAGATTTGTTTTTTTTGTGATAAAATTTTTATTGAACAGTTGGAAATAATCTAGCATACGCTGTTACAAGTAACAACCAACTGCATTTTCTATTAGTACCCCACCCACCCTGGCAAAAATAATAAATAATTAAACAAAAAAGGAAACAAATCAGAGCCAAAAACAAGAAAAGATGGAATAATAATAGATAAATAAATAAATAAAAGAGAGAGAGAGAAAAGAGAAAAGTTACAATACATATAAATAAATAACTAAAGTAAACAAAAAAAATTACCTCTGCGTTTAACTTCTTACAAAACCACTTTTAACAAAGGTAGATACATTGAAATTTTACACATAGGTTAAATAAAATGGGGGGGGGGGGGGGGGGGATCACAATAGCATATCTTTTCTCTTAGTTATTGCACATATCCATGAGGTAATAATTTTGTAGAATTGCCATGCATCTGTGCCACAGACAGTTCCATATTTGCAATGCCCAAGAACATGCATCCATTGTTTACAGGCCAGGGCGTGTGGAAGCTGTCAACGTAAAGCTATTTGAGAAATGTTTTGCTAATACTTTTATTGCTGTAAGGCATAGATATTTGCATTAGATGTCACCTAGGCTATTGTTGTTTTTTGGAAGGAATGCGTCAATAGAGCCGCCATTTTAGTACAGAGTAGCGCTCCTTTGAAATGAATGTGGGACCAAGGTGCAGTGGAGCCATCCAGAGTGGTCTGGCCATCCAGAGCCAGAGATATACACAGATATATACATATATCTATGACCGGGAGTTTTCCCGGTGGTCAGTATGCAAATATTTTTTAAATTACGAAAATTATAATTTTACATCACTTTTCTACATCGATGGATAAGTGACCGCACGGGCATTGCCCACAAAGAGTGTGTGTTTGTGTGCATGGAAATGTATTATCCTCCTTCCCTGTTAAATTTGATCTAATCCGTGCCCTGAAACACACCCCCGCTCTTTCACTTTCAATTCTAACGGAGGGAGCGATTCGTTTGTGAATGAATCTCCATTATGACGACTCCCTCACTTAGCTGACAATAATAACTTAGCTGGCACCGCAGAATCTTGTTGTCATGTTTCAGTTACATTTGCTTATTTCATTCAACAAAACTATTATAAGCCGTGTGGTCAATGCAGTGACTGTATTATCATCAATACTTGTTTGGCACAAAAGTTCGTAACATTCAAAAATGTAAAAAAACGAAATCTTACCTATGAAATTTTCTGTCTTTGTGCTTTGTTATCTTTGTTTGCTCGTCATTACACCCATACACAGGGCTAAAGTCCAGCATCTTCACATTGGCTTTAGTCTTGACTGGTGAATGATATTTGTCCTTGGAGCACTGTACAAATATGGCGGCGCTATTGACGCATGCACGCATCCAGCATATATATCTATGGCTGTTAGAAAGCGGCTCGGATTCCGGAAACGTGTCTTTTAAGTGTTGTAGTCCACTTCCGGCGCGGTGGTGTTGTTGTTGAGGCGCTATGGTTTGTCAGCGCGGCCTCGATATTTTCTTGTGAGTTTTTGTCGTTTTCTGTGGATTTGATGTTCCGCGCCGCCGAGATCAAGAGCTTCGGTAAAGCAGGAACCGGCTGGTAGGTTATTGACTGCGTGATTTTATTCGTTATTCGGTCAGTTTATTCAGATCCGGGCATGATGTGTCCGAAGTGTGAATTTCTGACCTGATCAACCTCACCATTGTAACTATCATTGTTTTGCCATTGAGTGTTTTTGTTATGGTAGATATTTTAAAATGATATTATTTTAAGTGAAATATCACATGAATATGGCAGACATTTTCTATCAGAAGTAACGTTAAGGGGGTAAACCCGTCACCACTGGACCTTTGTGCTTTTATTACCGTGCTAATACTGTGTTTTTTATAGAGCTTTAAACCATCGATTAAATGATTTATTTTCCCAGACAAATCATTAAAAGTGTTATGGTTTGATTGTATATCTCAATAGCTAGTAAGGGTTTAGATGGCATGGTCATTGTTTTTACCATCACCATCATCAAGTGTGAATGACTTAGAGATAATCCTTAGTAATAAATATTACTGGTGTGTAAAAGATGTAGACGGCAAACAAACCAATTTCAATTCTTTAAATTGAGAAATAATACAGAAATTAATGATAAAAACAGAGCGTATTATGCTAGAATGTGACATGAACAACCTCACCATTGTAACTAGCCTACCATTGTATTACCATGGAGTGTTTTTGTTATTGTTGATTAGGCATGGGCTGGTATAAGATTCTGACGGTATGATAACTTAGGATAAAAAAAAAATCACGATATCACGGTAGTGTGATTACTGCTCTATATATTATTTTTAAATGTCTGGGTAAAAAACAAAAAAACTTTTTTTTCCCCTTTGAACATAATATATTTAAATTTTTGAAAGATTTATAATATTTTGGAGCAGTAAACATGTCAGGCTAAATTATTCAAATCAATCATTGACATCTGCTGTCTTCATTAGTTTCAAAAACACAGATTTCTTTACAACTTGTCCTAAAAAAATGTAAATAAAAAATGTACACATACTTTAGGAACGGTATTACAGGAAATTTTGGCAGTTTTAAAACCTTGACTTTTCCAAACTGCGGTATACCTTGAACACGTTCATCGTTCCATGCCAATTGTTGATATAATATTATTTTAAGTGAAATATCTCATTATATGGATATGGCAGACATTTTGTAGCAGAAGTAACGTTAAAAGGGTAAACCCGTCACCACTGGACCCTTGTGCTTTTATTACCGTGCTGATACTGTGGTGTTTTATTATAGAGCTTTAAACCATCGATTAATTGATTGGTTTCCCAGACAGATCATTAAAAGTGTTATGATTTTATTATGTATAGCTCCTAATAGCCTTTAGGATTTTAGATGGCATGATCATTGTTTTTACCATCATCACCATCATCAAATGTGGATGACTTAAAGAGATCATCCTTAATAAGAAATGTTACTGGTGTGTAAAAGATGTAGACGGCAAACAAACCAATTTCAATTCTTTAGATAGACAGAAAACAGAAATTGATGATTAAAACAAAGCAAATTATATTATAATGTGACATGATCAACCTCACCATTGTAACTAACGTCACCATTGTATCGCCATGGAGTGTTTTTGTTATTGTTGATAAGGCATGGGCTGGACTAAGATTCTGATGGTATGATAACCTTGGATAAAAAAAATCACGATTTCACGGTATCACGGTATTGTGATTACTGCTTTAAATATATTATTTTTAAATGTCTGGGTAAAAAACTAAAACTTTTTTCCCCCTTTGAACATAATATATTTTAATTTTTGAAAGATTTATAATATTTTGGAGCAGTAAACATGTCAGGCTAAATTATTCAAATGAATCATTGACTTCTGCTGTCTTCATTAGTTTCAAAAACACAGATTTCTTTACAACTTGTCCTAAAAAAATGTAAATAAAAAATGTACACATACTTTAGGTGTTTAGGTGTGAACGGTTTTACAGGAAATTTTGGCAGTTTTAAAACCTTGACTTTTCCAAACTGCGGTATACCTTGAACACGTTTATCATTCCATGCCTATTGTTGATATACTAAATAATATTATTTTAAGTGATTTAAGTGATACAAGTGGCAGACATTTTGTATCAGAAGTAATGTTAAGAGGGTAAACCCGTCACCACTGGACCTTTGTGCTTTTAATACCGTGCTGATACTGTGGTGTTTTATTATAGAGCTTTAAACCATCGATTAATTGATTTATTTTTCCAGACAGATCATTAAAAGTGTTATGATTTGATTATGTATAGATCCTTATAGCTATTATGATTTTAGATGGCATTGTCATTGTTTTTACCATCACCATTATCAAATTTGAATGACAAAGAGATCATCCCTAATAATAAATGTTATTGGTGTGTAAAAGATGTAGACGGCAAACAAACCAATTTAAATTCTTTAAATAGACAAGTAATACAGAAATGAATGCTTAAAACAAAGCGAATTATGCTAGAATGTGACATGAACAACCTCACCACTGTAACTAGCCTACCATTGTATTACCATGAAGTGTTTTTGTTGTTGATATATTGAAATTATATTATTTTAAGTGAAATATCACATTATCCGAATTTGGCAGACATTTTGTATTAGAAGTAACATTAACAGGGTAAACTGTTATTATGCACCTAATACTGTGGTGTTTTATTATAGATCTTTAAACCATCGATTAATTGATTGATTTTCCAGACTGATCATTAAAAGTGTTATGATTTTATTATGTATAGATCCTAATAGATATTAGGATTTTAGATGGCATGGTCATTGTTTTTTCTGTTACTATCATCAAATGTGCATGACGTAAAGAGATCATCCTTAATAATAAATATTACTGGGGTGTAAAAGCAAACAAAACAATTTAAATTCTTTAACTAGACAAGTAATTCAGAAATTAATGTATTATGCTAGAATGCGACTTTATCAACCTCATCATTGTAATTACCTTTGTATTGCCATGGAGTGTTTTCGATATTGTTGATATTTTAAAATGATATTATTTTAAGTGACATATCATATTATATGAATATGGCAGACATTTTGTATCAGAGATAAGAAGATAAACCTGTCAGCATTGGATTTTTGTGCTTTTATTATGGTGCTAATACTGTGGTGTTCTATTATAGAGCTTTAAATCATCAGTTAATTGATAGATTTTCCAGACAGATCATTAAAAGTGTTATGATTTGATTATGTATAGCTCCTAATAGCCATTAGGATTTTAGATGGCATGGTCATTGTTTTTACCATTACTATCATCAAATGTGGATGACTTAATGAGATAATCCTTAATAATTAATGTCACTGTGTGTAAAAGATGTAGACCGCAAACAAAGCAGTTTAAAATTTTTAAATAGACAAGTAATACAGGAATTAATGATTAAAACAGAGCAAATTTGCTATAATGTGACATGATCAACATCACCATTGTAACTACCATTGTATTGTCATGGAGTTTATTTATTGTTGATATTTTAAAATGAAATTATTATAAGTAAAAATCAAATCATATGAATATGGCAGACATTTTGCATCAGAAGAGGGTAAACCCATCACCATTGGACCTTTGCGCTTTCATTACCGTGCTGATACTGTGGTGTTTTATTATAGAGTTTTAAACCATCGGTTAATTCAGTGTTTCCCAACCCTGTTCCTGAAGGCACACCAACAGTACATATTTTGGATGTCTCCATTATCTGACCCATTCATTTCACGTTTTGGAGTCTCTTCTAATGCTTTGAGTCGATTCAGGTGTGTTTGATTAGGTAGAGGTTGAAAATGTGTACTGTTGGTGTGCCTTCAGGAACAGGGTTGGGAAACACTGGGTTAATAGATTGATTTTCCAGACAGATCATTAAAAGTGTTATGGTTTGATTATGTACAGACTTAGATATGAAGATTGTGGATGGCGTGGTTGTTATTTTACCAACACCATCTTCAAATGTTGATTATTATCCTAAACAATAAATCCTACTGGTGTGTAAAAGATGTAGATAGCAAACAATCCAATTTAAATTCTTTACATTGATAAATAGTACAAATGAATGATTAAAACAGAGCATAATATACTATAATGCAGTGCAGCAGTGGTCACAAACTCAATTCCTGGATGGCCATAGCTCTACATATTTTAGCTCCAACCACCTCCAACTCACACCTGTTTTGTAGTCTTGAACACCTTGATAAGTTGTATCAGCTGTCTTTGATTAGGATTGGAGCAAAACTGTGCAGAACTGCGGCCCTCCAGGAATCGAGTTTGAGACCTATGCTATAATTTCACATGACGACTTATAAATAAATAGTCATGTGGGGATTGTCAATTAATTTACAATGAATTTAAAAATGGTCAAGGGATTTTTTTTCAGTAAACATACATGCTTCCACTGTTAATATGTGAAATAATTTTCATTTTAAAAAGCCATAAAAACTGGAATTTAAAAAAGAAAGTCTTTAGAAATGAATACAGTAAATGTGATTATGTAGCATGACAATTAATTCTTATTTAAATAATTCTTATCTAATTCAAAAAGGCTTTTTGTTTGCTTTATTTTTTATTTAATTTGGTTTATAAGTCTTTTATATTTAGTTTATATCTGAAATATTTTACACTATTGGGACCAATTCTTACTATTAACTCTTATTTGCTTTCATATTATTAATATATTGGCTGTTTATTAGTACGTAGCGCTTTTATTATATATCCCTAATCGTACCCAATACCTAAACCCAACTATTACCTTAATGACTATTAATAAGCAGAAAATTAGGTGTTTATTGATTCACAATTCAGAATTAACTGTCACCGCCACCTGCACTCTTAGGTTTACAAAACTCTTTTTTTACAAATAATTCCTAATGTAATCTTAATGACAAACTATATGTCATTGGAAAGGTCTTCTAAATACATAATTAACCACTGTTTTTCTTGCGTAGGAAGGTAAATAGATTAAAACACATTTGCTGTCACTGTACAACATGTGGGACGGTTTACTGTTACTTTTTTAAACCATAATATTGTAGTATAAGCAAATAAATCATGACAATACGGCCAATTTAGTTCATCTAATTCACCTATAGCGCATGCCTTTGGACTGTGGGGGGAAACTGGAGCACCCGGAGGAAACCCACGCCAACACAGGGAGAACATGCAAACTCCACACAGAAATGCCAAAAGTGACCTTGCTGTGAGGCGACAGTGCTAACCACTGAGCCACCGCCTGTTTGTAGCCACTGAGCAGCTACAATCTGACATCTGTTTTCTTTAAAATAAGACCAAGCTTAAATCAACTTAATAACAACTTATTGTCTTGCAATATGTTTAATCCACTTAAATTTGTAAAAAAAACTAGTAAGTTAACCTTCATGTTGTCCCAACACAAATCGATTGTGTGGAACCCAGCATTTTTTACAGAGTTTGTTTAGAAAGTAGGGGGCGACAGTTATGGAGTTAAGGGTTTGTTAATAGCAAGATTTGAACTTTAAAATAAAGTGTGACCGAAATTGATCTTTTAGTACGGATTCTTCATTTTTGTCTAATTTTTGACCTGTGTGCACTCCTGTTCAGGCACTTTCGGCGGACGATGGACGAGCTGGTCCATGACCTGGTGTCAGCTTTGGAGGAGAGCTCTGAACAAGCCCGTGGAGGGTTTGGAGACGGAGGAGATCATGCACTTGCCGTCGGTTGCCTGCTTAAGCGCCAGGCCCGCAAGCGCCGTGGCCGGAAACGTCGTTCTGACAACCCTCACCCACCCTGGGACACCTGCCACCTAAGCGAAGGCTCCGAATCCAGCCTGGAGGAGCAGAAAGACTACCGTTCCTCCACGGCAGCAGGGGGCGCTAACACCCGCGACAATAACAGTGACTCTGACGAGCAGCTGGGCGCGAAACGCCGAACGCCTCTCACTGCTGACTCCGGCCGGGGGAAAAGACCACTTTGGCTGGACGATCTGAGCGGAGCCGATGTATTGGGCACCCGCAGTTTGCGGAGACGCCGGAAAGTCAAGCGCATGGCTGTGGATCCACCACTAGATGTCACTGCAATGCTCGCACCGCCAGCTAAAGCGCCGGCAGTAGGGGGCAGCAGAGAGACAGCGTTCAGTCCGGAGGCCAAAGTGAGCGACGCCAACAAGAACAGGGTGAAGAAGAGGAAGTTTACAGTGCAGAGACTCACTCAGGACGTGGCGGATGAAGGAGTGGTGGTGGAGAGTGAAGAAGCGGGACACTCGCTCAAAGATAAGATGGACTTTGAGGAGCAGAAAGGCTCAGATGAGGAGATGAGTGACAGGTGGTTAGTGTTCACTTCCTCTTTATAGCACAGCCTCTTCCTGTTTCTTCTGTCCTTCAGGGAAAATGACGAAAAAAAGTGCTGTTTTTACTTGTTTTTTTAAAGGTGCTGTATGTAAGTTTTTGACTCTTCTAAAGCATAGAAATACCATAATATGTTTGCAGATAATTAAGAAACATGCCAAGTGAGCATTCTTGTTTTAAAACAATGCTGAAGTCAGATATTCTGCTTTGAAAATGTGTGTTCTGTGCTGGAACGTCTGTCTTTGTTTTGGTTCTTTTGTCCCGCCCAGTGCCAGTTTAGCCAATCATATTTCAGCACCCCATGTTGACTTTGAGGAAAACGGTGCATTTCATTCATTCAGTCAGAAAGACTCTCAAAGCGTGTGCTCGCAACGAAATGCGACCTCTGGTAGACAGTAGCAGACTCTAAAAGGAGATGCAGATTTAAAGTTCCACATGAGGTTATTAATTAGCAAATAATATCAATATTACGAGCGTAAACACAAGACGAGCAGGTAACTTTGTAACCCCGTGTCCTAACAACACGCAATGTAACGAGATTTGCAGTGATAAGCAATTTGACTGTTTGCAGCAGACGAACCACGACAGAAATGTAAATACAGCCATTCAGAAGCACAGAATATGCCCTCGCTCACGAAATGGTAAGGTTTATAATCTAGTAAATGCATATTAAACCTCTTTAACATTATTAAATGTAGATGCTGAATCGCTGATGTGTGTTTAGTTCTAAAGTACAATTTCACACAGTTTATTTTATCTTCAAGATCTGCTGCTGCTTTAAGTAGTATGCCAATAAGTGTCATGTAAAATGACATTCAAACTTTCATTATAAGCATTTAACACTGATTAAAGCACATGAGGTGTACCTGAGGTGATCATTGTCAGTTTTCTGTTGTTCACCTGTGAGAAATAGAAGCTGATTCTAACACATTAATTTGAGGTGTTGGTTAGAACAAAAACTTCTTTTAATAAGGAAAATATAATTTCTATGGCATGCCATTGCTTTTATTTAGAACACGGTTTAAATCAGCCTTTAGGCTCAGTAGTTGCTTGTTCCTGTTGGTCCTCAATCTGGCAACCTGCGCTTTCGTTTGTTTTGATCCAGGAATGCAATACCGAGTTCAACTATGGGTGTCAAACTTACACACTGCACTTTTAACACTTGCTCTTGATTTTGGTCAGGACTAGACTTTTGGTTTTATTGCTGTTGCACAGATTTTATACCAGATGCAATACTATTGATCACGGTCTGCATTAGCATAGCACATTAATATGGGTAAATCTCATTAACCCAGGTCATATTTTAACTCAACATCTGAAAAAAAACACTTGCTCTCATAATTGCTCAGGACTAGACTTTTGGTTTTATTGCAGTTGCACAATCCATGATGTTAAAGCAAAGAGAAAACAATAATGGCATATTTTTTGGCATATTTATGTCAAATTTTTACTGCCTTAAAATGGTGCTGATTTATATTCAAATAATAATGTATTTGCTTTACTGTAATCTATTAAATCCAAATAAAATAAAATGTATTCAAAAAAGCACTGAAAATATTGAATGTAATGAAAATCTCATTTAAAACACCTTTAAAAATTTTAAAGGGGGGATAGCATTAGGATTGGTGTTTACTGTAGAATGATTGAGTAAAAATTTTGTTGTAATATTAGTTTAACCAAGTTTAAATTTTTATCCTTTATGTTAGCATTTTAAATAGTTACATTTTTAGAAATTTTACTTTGGTTTTTTTCATTGTAATTGATATATTTGTTGTTTATTTATATATATATATATATATATATATATATATATATATATATATATATATATATATATATATATATATATATATATACATGTATATGTATGTGTGTATACATATATATATATATATGTGTGTATGTATGTATATGTATGTATATATATATATATATATATATATATATATATATATATGTATATATATATATATATATATATATATATATATATATATATATATGTATGTATGTATATACATGTGTATATATATATATATGTATGTATATATATGTATATATATATATATATATATATATATATATATATACATATATATATATACATATACACATGTATGTGTGTGTGTGTATATATATATATATATATATATATATATATATATATATATATATATATATATATATATGTATATATATGTATATATGTGTGTATATATATATATATATAAATAAAAAATTATATTTCATATATTTAAATATATATTTAGATAGTTTTTACCCTTTATAAAATTTTTAGTTAAAATTGTTGAATATGCATAAATAAATAGTTTTTAGTTAAACATGTATAAATGTATATCACGCAAAAATGCATGAAGATATATTCTTTTAGTACATTTTAAATCTTAAATATACTGTATGAATATGTTTTATGGTTTAAGTTTTTCTTGACTATTTAGCACATTACCCTGATTTAAATCTTTAAAATAGGGTATAATGAGTTGCATTAATCTGAAAATAGTATTAATGATTAGCTTTATATCTTAGTTTCTGAGATTGACCATTTTGTTTCACACAAAAGGCTTAAAACGATCTGCGGTGTGTGTGTGTTTGCAGCGAGACGAGCAGTGTGAGTAACAGCAGTGACGGAGGTCTGTACACCAATGATGAGGGAAGGCAAGGTGTGTATATTCATATATAGTATAAATAATCCATATACATAACAAAAAGAGTGCACAGTTATGCGTTTCTAGCGTGTGTGTGTGTGTGTGTGGCATTTCAGGAGACGATGAGCAGAGCGACTGGTTTTACGAGGGTGAGCCGGGCGGCGCTTGTGGCATCGCCGGTGTTGTGCCCTGGTGGGAGAGGGACTCCAATGAACTGGACCTCAATGACCCCGTATTTAACAGCATCCTGACCGGAGCCTTTCCATTAATGTCACAGGGAGCCCAAAGAGGTGTGTGTTCAAACGCATAACCAGAGACACAGACTTAGAGAGACAGTTCACCCAAAGCATCATCTAAATCATCATTTACTCATCCTCCTCTTGTTCCAGACCTGTTTGAGTTTCTTTGTTCTGATGAACACAAGGGAAAATATACTGAAGAATGTTGGAAAAAAACATACACTGACTTCCTATTTTTTGTTTATAGTTTGAATGTCAGTGGTGGAATCATTTTTCAGTATATCTTGTTTTGTATTCAACAGAAGAGATAAACCTAACAGGTTTGGAACAAGTGGAGGATGGGTAAAATTTTTATTTTTGGGTGAACTATCCTTTAACAAGTGGATACAGCTCGAATTTACAAGCTTGTCCACTAGAGTGCAGTGCTGTACAACACAATATCTGCTGGTAGAAACAAACTGGATAAAACTACATACTAAATGAAAGCAAAACGCACTAACATTATGCAGTTATAAATCTGCTAATGATGTCCATGCTCTGAGGAGCTGTTTATACCTGCAGAAAACTATTTAATGCAATGTGGAGCATTTATTTCTCCATGAAATGTCTTGTTTTTCAGGGTTTCAAGCACGACTCGCACGACAGACCTGTCTTGAACAGTCACAAGTATGTATGCTTGTCTAAAACACTTTTATTTATGTACTTTTATATCATTACTTGGTACATACATGTGTGTGTTCAGCTGTGGCGGGTTAGACAGACTCTAGCCACTTTGGCTGGTTGAAAATAATTTTTAAGTTGTAGTTTTCTTAAAAGCAGAGTTCGCTAATAAGGATGGCCCAATATTTGTGCAAATGGGATCTTAGAATTGACAAGCAGCACGACTGACAAAACTAATTGTGTTCGCGTGAGCCAAAGAAAGCAGGTGAATACTGAATGAGAGGATGATCACTCGTGCATACAGGTGATGTGATGTGTATGACTGTTAAAAACACGCGCACTCCCGTTTACTTGCGCAAAGCAAGCGTGCCTTGGGAAAATGCAGCTGGTGCGATCAGTTCTCTTTTATATAGACTAGACAAAAGCGATGATCGTGCACACACACACAGTCTTGATGCTTTCAAGAGCTCATGGTTAAAAAAATAAAAATCCTGTTGTAAGCAGCAGCGGTGGCTGCTTTTGATTTATTCTTTGAACAGATTATTAACAAGGCTAACATTAACCCTGTGCACATGATCATCCATTAATTATCACTCACGGTATGGGTAATCTGAGACCTTTAGCTAGGACAGATTACTGTGCATATTATAGATGCATGACAATAATTATTTTTTAAATGTCTTTTTTTTTTTAAAGAAAAGTTTTGCTGAATTAAAAAGAGCATGTATACAGCTATATTTTGCTTGTTTTGACACATTATTTAAAATTCGTGGCTTAGAAATAATTATTTATTTTTGATGTGGTCAGAGAAATTTGGTAAATCCTTAATTTTGAGCCCTGTAAAGTCATGTGAAATAAAAACGAATTGCAATGCGACACATGTACTTTGAGCAAGCTCATACTCGACACACACAAAAAGTGAAATGAATGAGGAGACATGTGGACAATACACAACATCTAAATCAAGTCATTTTAGCATTTCAGTGTCAAATTTATTCATATAAAACATATTTTCCAAACAACAAGTGTGGCTAGTGAAAATGGCAAGTGGCTAGTAACGATGGAAATCTACTAGTCACAGTGGGTGGTGTTTAAAAAAAGTTAGTCAAGCCCTATATATATATATATATATATATATATATATATATATATATATATATATATATATATATATATTATTTTTATTTAATTATGTATTTAGAACATAGATAAAATTCAATTTCAAATTGTTACTTGATTATCAAATCATCATATTAGTCCGATTTCTGAAGGATCATGTGATACTAAAGACTGCAGTAAGGTTGCTAAAAGCTCAACTGTACATCACATAAGTGCATTTATTTTTTATAATTACATTTATTCAAGTAGAAGTTTTTTCACAGTGTAATGATATTTTGCAATATTTCAGATTTTTGTGTTTTTGATCAAATAAATGCAGCAAAGTTGAACATAAGATGTTTTCCACAGCATTAAAAAGTTATCTTTGTTATTTTTTTAACAGGGAAGCTCTCAAGGAATTTCCGATAGATTACCCAGACTATCCCAGGATCCTCATGAGTAAGTCGGCTGTCAGAGCTGCTGTTCTGATTTTTTATTTTAGTTTAGTGTTTTGAATATTTTGAAGCTTTTTTATGTATTTGTTTTTGATGAATCATTTTGTTTTTTGCTTAATCACAAAGAAAAGACCAAAAGACTCAGATCAATTGCTAAATACTAAATTACCCAGATTAAAGTTAATAATAAATCACAAGTAATTACATTGATAATAAAAGTTTGCATGTACATATTTTTCTGTGCAATTTGTATATTTATTATGTGTATAGAAATACGCACGTTCATATTAATGTATACATAAATAGAAAATATATATTTTAAAATATAAAAAACGTATATATAATATGAATTTATATATAAATTAGTGCTGTCAAATGATCTGAAATGAAAGTTTGTATTTAATACCTATCCATAATGTCCATGTGTTTGTCTTCCTGTAGGTCGTGGTTCAGTTCTGGTGCCAGAAGAGACCAAGTAAGATGTGTTTCTGTGTTCAGAAGTTTTCTCTCGTTTCTCTTTTATTTAATGAATCTGTGCTTTATTTGCTGTTTGTTGAGTTTCAGGCCCATCATAAACCTCTGATGAGCAAACTTTGACATGCATGACATATCTAATATATTTGTTTGTTTGTTTTAAGTTGCTTTGGGATTCACGCAGTGACAGAAGCCACAGGAAAAGCTGCTCTTTAAAAACTGCGAGCAGGTAAAGATTACATATTAAATCTAATCAAAATAATACTGAAGTTCAATTAAACAGACATGTTTTAGAGGAGCTAGCCTTTATGTGCCACTAGATGGCATCACAGGCTTTTCTATGTCATATCTCCTTTTCAGTATGTCATTTTATACTTAAGTTGGACTACTCCTACGTGTCTTTTGTCATTATTAGCTTTATGTAGCAATGTTTTATTGCCATGTTTGCATGTTGTAATTTTTTTCTCCTTTATCCTCAATATGTCTATATATAAATTTAAAAATCCTTAAAGTCTTATCTTGCATGGGCAATAGCCAATAATACTCATAGAGAGTAGTAATACATAGTAAAACAGAGATTTCCAAACTCGGTCCTGGAGGGCCAGTTTCCTGCATAGTTTTGCTCCAACTTCCTCTAAAACACCTGGAAGTTTAGTACACCTCGAAATTAGCTGGTTCAGGTGTGTTTAATTGGGGTTGGAACTAAACTATGCAGGACACCGGCCCTCCAGGACCGAGTTTGGACACCCCTGCTGTAAAAGATGTGGACGTAGTATCCGTGACGTCACCCATAGGATTCTGTGGAGCACAAATGAAGGTACCAGTAGGCGTGACCAACCGTCACCATTTTGTTCGCGCGTCATCGCACCGACTGGAGATGACCAAAAAAGGGCAAAGAAGCGGAGCATCGGTGGAGCAACAGATGTCTGCTAGCATTTTGCTTAAACGGGCTTTTCTTTGGGAGAAACGCTTAATACTTCATTACCTGCGACTCATTTGTGTTCTGACTACATGTGCTTGGCTGTACACTATATCAATAAAGTGTTTAGTCTGTTAAAAACACTGTTGTAATACAGTGAGCCACTAAGCATTGTTCTTATGACGTTTTTTTACAGGAGGAAAACGCAAATTACTCCCAAACACTTAAAATATAGTCTGTGTTAGTAAATGCAAGGCTATTAATGAAACCCAGGTATAACACTGTATATCAACGTTTAAGATGACTGTTCTAGAGCCTACAGCTAATCAATCTGTCAGATTCTGGAGTGCTTTACAGCTCTAAAGAAAAATATAAACGATCTTAAATAAAACAAAAACATTTATAAAGATGGTATAAAGGATATAATTTCACTCACATGGGAAACGGAGGCCAAGTTAACGGTTTGTGAGCACATTTAGGTGCACACAGCATGCTATATTATCTGATAATTGTAAGAAATAATCCCAAAATTGACTGTGTAAAGCTATGTAAAACAAGACAAAAATACGATGTATATGCCGAGTTCAGCGGCTAATCAGCCGGAATCAGCTGATGTGAAGTTGACGGCGACCGGTCAGACCAAGCTGTTACTCAATTCGCCATGCCCTTAATTATGCAGACTTAATATAAACGAATGAGTTATAAAAAAAAAATTCACCTCGCTTAAAGTTGTCATGAAGGGTATTATTAGCTATATGCACCAAAACCATCTTTTGTACCAGGCAGTAAACATGTTTTTACCTGCCTTAAAAGTTGCCAAATTAGCACTGCAGTCAGTGAACATCTGGACCTCCTGGAGCCAGCCCCCAAAGGCGAGCCGATGAATTGCAGTTTCAGTTACTTCTGTATTCCGCTTCACTAGGGACAGCGGGATGTTGCAGCTTTATAATACTGTGTATGGATCAAAATGATAGATTATAATGTCAAAAATCATTAGAGTATTAAGTAAAGATCATGTTCCATGAAGACATTTTGTAAATGTCCTACTGTCAATATATTAGTTAAATGCATTGCTAAGAACTTAATTTACACAACTTTAAAGATGATTTTCACAATATTTTCATTTTATTTATTAATGCTCAGATTCTGGATCTTTGAATAGTTGCATCTCAGGCAATTATTTCTAAATTGGTCATGTCCTGACCAAATATACATCAATGGAAAACTCAGGGGCGTTGCTAGACATAAAGCTCTACTGGGGCACGTACCTCCTTCCCCCATCCCCCCTAAAAATAATGCTAAAAATAATATTAATTAAAAAAAAGTAATAATATATATATATATATATATATATATATATATATATATATATATATATATATATATATATATATATGTATGTATATATATGTATATGTATGTATATATATGTATATGTATTTGATTTGATATTTGATTGCATTGCTTTCACCAGCGTTGGTTCGGTTGCACATAGAGAATAACCGTCTTTATTTCGGAATTACCACTCTTAATAAATACACTTGCATATAAAGTAAATCATATTTCAATGCATTTACTGGGGCACTGGAGATTTTTACTGGGGCACGTGCAGTGAATTGGGTCTAGCAACGCCCCTGGGAAAGCTTATTTATTCATCACACATAAACCTCAGCTAATATAAATATATATGCTTCATTTACACTCTTATTCTCTGCAGGCAAACAAGTGGTCATCTTGGCTCTTTGTGTACTGGAGATATAAAGAGACGACGAAAAGCTGCGCCTGTGGGAGCACAGTCATCATCAGGTAACACACAAGCATACACGCTCATGCACAAAATCAAGGAGATTATTGATGAAGGAACACAAGGCATCACACACAGTAATTATGTGTTTATGTATTGTACAGAGTGTATATTCAGTATATTTCTTTATTTATTTATCACCTTTTTTCCTTTGGTAATGCAAGCTTTCAGGTTTCATGAGTTACAAGATTGTATTTTGAAATATTCAGGAAGTCAGATGACCACATTTTTCTTATGCGTAATTATGTAATTCATACATAATTCTGTATTGTAACTTGTTGACTCCCTTGACACCAAAAAAAGAGACAAACAGTAAAACAGGCAGCATTTTTGGAAACAGCATCTTGACGCAATAAAGGCGTGAATAATAAATGAATGATAAATAATAATGCAGCAGATGTGATGTAAATGAGTTCCTGAGCGCAGATGCTGCATGGAAACACGCGACCCATGTGTCCAGCTAATTCTCGTAGCGCTCATACACTCTAGCGCTGAACTCAGCACTGATTATGTAACAGGATTGGCAGCTGAGCGGCAGATCAGAGCTGATCGCATTTCCTCACTGAAGTCCATCATTTCCTGCCCTGAGCTGCGACTCAAGCACATGCTGCGGGTCTCAGGGGTCAGAGGCCACCAGCTGAGATTACGCATTTCTCAGAAAGCATTTGGAGTTTTGGAGAAGCAGGAAACAAGACATGCAACATCAGGGTTACTTAAAAGTGCTCAGATAGGAGACTTTCACTGCAATCTCATGAGCACTGATTTATTTGGTAATGCTTTAGGAGGAATCACTCGAGCATCATATATACTCACGCTCTACCTGTTTAAATACTTTTATATATGTATTTATTTATTGACTTTAGCATTTTCAATTTAATGCAGTACATTACCCCTTTCTCACCACAACCACGGCATTGAAAAAGAGAAAAACAAATAGGGTATATATATATATCCATACACTGACATGTATACATACCTACACACATATACATACATTCACATATACACACATTAATAAAGTAAAAGTAAAGAAATCAAAAAAGGAAACTAATAATAAAATCTGTCTTTTCAGACTTTGAGTTGACTGTGAGGGAACAAAGTGTCCTATATTTGTTCAGTCTACATGTTATCATTTAACATGAGATGCTTGGCAACATCTGAAGAAAAAGCGATTATCTAAAAGAGGTACATGTTAATAATAAAAAATACAACAACAAAAAAACAGATCATATAATCTTGAATCACAAAACCTTACAGATATATCAAAGTTACCAGTGAGGGAATACATTGTCTCATATTAGTTTAATCTATGTTATCATTTGACATGACTTGGTAACATCCAAACATTGCTAAATAGAAAAAAATAGAAATGTATATTTATATATGTATGTATATATATATATATATATATATATATATATATATATATATATATATATATATATATATATATATATATATATATATATATATATATATATATGTGCACAGTTGAAGTCAGAATTATTAACCCTCCTGTATATTTTTTTCCCTAATTTCTGTTTAACCGAGAGAAGATTTCTTTTAACACATTTCTAAACACAATAGTTTTAATAACTCATTTCTAATAACTGATTTATTTTATCTTTGCCATGATGACAGTAAATAATATTTGACTAGATATTTTTTAAGACACTTCTATACAGCTTAAAGTGACATTTAAAGGCTTAACTAGGTTAATTAGGCAAGTTAGGGTAATTAGGCAAGTCATGGTATAACGATGGTTTGTTGTAGACTATCGAAAAAGTATAATGATTTAAGGGCCTATGTTCCATTCCGTGTTTTTAATCTGCATTTTAATATTTAATATATATTCGCTAATAATTTTGACCTTAAAATGGATTTTTAATAATGTAAAACCACTTTTATTCTATCAAATATAAAACAAATAAAACTTTCTCCAGAAGAACAAATATTATCAGACATACTGTGAATATTTCCTGGCTCTGTTAAACATAATTTGGGAAATATTGGAAAAAAGAAACAAAAATTCAGAGAAGTACCAATAATTAATTCTTAATGGTGTATATTGTATATATGTATGTATGTGTGTGTATGTATGTATGTATAAATATATATATAATCGTTTTAATAACTCATTTCTAATAACTGATTTATTTTATCTTTGCCATGATGACAGTAAATAATATTTGACTAGATATTTTTCAAGACACTTCTATACAGCTTAAAGTGACATTTAAAGGCTTAACTAGGTTGATTAGGTTAACTAGGCAGGTTAGGGTAATTAGGCAAGTTATTGTTTAACGATGGTTTGTTCTGTAGATATCGGAAAAAATATAGCTTAAAGGGGCTATGTTTCATACTGTGTCTTTAATCCGCATTTTGTATTATTATGTAACAAAAATGCTTAATGAAAATAATTTGCATAATTCTTAATTTGCATAAAATTAGAAAATGCGCATTAAAAATGTATGCGCACAATTGAGTAGAGTAAACTTTTTATACGCTAAGAAAAAAAGCGCATAAACTACAATGGTAACACATTTACCAAATAAATTTCAAACTATTTTTTCCATCATTCTTCTTTAGTTTTTAACAGAAGAAATAAATTTCATGAAAGTATAGAACCACTTGAGTGAGAGTAAGTGGTGAGGATATTTAAATTATTGGGTGAACTATCCCTGTAAGTTCAGCAGATAAAAAAATCATGCAAATTTGGAATCTGAGTAAATGTAATTTTTTTACTACCCATTTAATACATGTAAATAGCCTTCGAGATAAAATAATGATCATCCTCCGAAAAATAACATCAATATGCTGATGCAAATGTGTTTAATTACTAATAATAGTCATAATACAAAACAATAAAAAAAACCTAATAATCAATTATAAATTAGATTTCATGTATTGTAGTGAAATTAAGCACCTTTTTACCCATTGAAAAATGTCAGCTCTTACATTTATTTAGCTAAACATTTTAATGTGTTGTTTTTAAATGCATTTCAGGCTTTGTTTCATCCTAGTTTGGTGTGGTTAGTTATAAAGTAAATAGTTACTGTAATTAAATTACTTCTCCACTAAAAAAGTAAGGGATTAACTTTAATCTTTAGGTAATTTAAAGAAGTGGTTCTCAAACTTTTAAACCAGCGACAATGCAAGATTGTCAAGAACTCGTGACCCCCCCACTACCAAAGCATATACAAACAATAAAAATAACCATTTTTAAACTGTTCACAATATTTTAACTATATTTACTATTCATTACAGGGCTCGAAATCAACATTTTTGCTTGGTAGTACTAGTGCTCCTAACTTTAAAAATTTAGGTGCAGCAGCCAAAATTTTGTGGCTCCCACCAATTATCGTACCGTTACTACAAGTTTTATAAACAGATTTATTGCATTTGAAATCAACACTAATCAAAACTAACAAGCAAAAAAATATATATGCATGCGTGAGGAAAATATGTCTCAATGAAATCCCGTTATCACAAGAAAATACATTTTTATAACACAATTGAGGGACCAAAAGATATCACGCACTGCTTGACATGAATTCATTAATGAATCTGTTAACGATAACTGTTCTCACGGATGGTGTCTGATATTGCACAGATGCTTTTGACATATACCTTATTATTTGCATACGTCATTTTAATAGCAATACCGGTCTTTTCTTGAGCTGCAATATTAGTTTAATCTTAGTCAGTGCAAGCCCTTTTGCGATGGTGAACGTGGTGTTAAATTTTACATATAGCTGCCACTTGTACGGCTGACATCGTCTGGCGATTTAAATGAAGGATTAAACAGAACCTCTCGTGCTTAAAATGTGTAGATGTGGCAAAGTTACCTGAAAAATCTGTCCCAGAGACTTTACAGTGAATGCTTTAGTTATTATCCTAACAGACTTGAAGCCAATGGAAATCTTTTATCCACTCTTGGAAAAGTGTAGATGGTGTATTAACATTCACCACATGATGAGTAATCAGATGTGCCATTATTTGTAGCTTTAGGTGTTTCTAAGACTAAATCTTTCTCTCATCTTCAGCGCTTTAAATTTTCGTGGTTGTAGCTCCTGTCATCTGAAGACAGGAGACGTTGACTGAGTGATTGACAGCTGATTTTAACCAATCCATTTGTGTTCAGTTCTTAGAGCAGTGGGCCAATAAGAAGAGCGCGAAGGCAGGGCAAGCATTGCGGGCTTTGTTTACTGCGGCAAGTTGACATGACAAGTTTTAAACTGTTCCTGAGCACTGCGTTTCAAGTACAAAAATGTATTCTGCCTGAATGTGTCCTAAATTCTTTATGAATTTATTAGTAATATCGTAAATCTGAAAATACTATCTTTCACTTGTAATACTAAAAAATATTTATTATAATTACTGAAAATTACACAATTTTTAAATCACTCTCGCGACCCCTTGAAATTATTATCTTTTACAATGTAGATTGTGTCAAAGCAGCTTCACATAAAAGATCATAGTAAATTGAAACAGTGTAGTTCAGTTTTCAGTGTTTAAGTTCAGTTTAGCTCAGTTCAGTGTGGTTTAATAATCACTACTGAGAGTCCAAACACTGAAGAGCAAATCCATCATTGCGCAGCTCTTCAGATCCCGAACCATGCAAGCCAGTGGCGACAGCGGCGAGGGAAAAACTTCACCAATTGGCCAAAGTAAAGAATTAAAAAACCTCGAGAGAAACCAGGCTCAGTTGGGCACGACCATTTCTCCTATGGCCAAACGTCTTGTGCAGAGCTGCAGTCTAGGTGCTGGAGGCTGGAGAAAGCTGGATCTTGGCGAAGACCCGTCTGTCCCTGGAGCGTCACAGGAATAAGTTTCATGCTCTCCACTCCTCCATGCAAGAATTATAAATGCAAGAATACATGCACAAAAGTATAAATCAGCCCTAATGAACATTCAATATCTTAATATTAAGCATGTATAAAAAGCCAATAGTTAATAGCATGAATTGTGACCTAAACTAAAGTGTTATCTAGTTTTAATGCTGGTTATACTTGGTTACTTCAACACATTTTAAACCATAAAAAAAAAAAAATTTTGTCATGCAAAGTTTAACTTAATATTTTTAGTCGGTTTGACTGATGCAAGTTGAGATGACTAGAAAAAATTCATCTGATTCAACAACAAAAAAAAACTTTTAGCCAGCAGTCCTTTTTATCCAGTGTACTCCATGGAAACAATGTGTCCCATCTGATCACTTCTGATTGGATCACTAGTAACAGAACCTGAAGTTCTATCTTGTGGACCCTTTCAACCCAGAAAGTGCATTAGAGGAATCAGTGAGCTTTTCCGCTTAACTCAGATTATCCCCGTCTCTCTCTGTTTCTCTCTCTGTGTGTGTGTTAGGTGTGGTTGGCGAAAGCGCTGCTCCTCTACCCGACTCAAATGTGGGCAACCGGATGCTGCAGAGTATGGGCTGGACCCCGGGGACCGGCTTGGGCCCCGAAGGCAGAGGCATCACAGAGCCGATCCGAGCATCTCAGAGGCCGAAAGGAGCCGGACTGGGCTTTAACTGAACTCTGACTGAACAGAAACTGCGATCCGATCTGTTTATCCTCCCCGTCAACAGAGGGCAGCACTGAGGCGATAGAGAAGCAGATGTAGGAAAAGATGACGGGACGGTATCAAACAAACTCCAGAGCTGCCTCACTGCCGACACACATTTCATCACCACCGTTAACAAAGATAATGAGTATATTTCTCCCAACAATTCAATTTCGTAATCAGAATTTGTACGAAATTCAGATTTAAATAGGACGAATTTAAATCGTAAGGAAAACTAAACGCTTTACAATAGGACACATGGTTAATTGGTTTACTAACAGCTACGAACAACAAACAATACATTTATGATATTTTTGTTAATGCTAGGTAACGGAAATATGATTATCCATTGTTAGTTCTTGTTAACTGCATTATCTAATGTTAACAAGCACAACTTTGGGTTTTAATAATGCACTAGTAAATGTTGAACTACGATTAATAAACGCAAGTATTGTTTATAGTTTTTAACTTTAGCTAAGTGTCTTGTGTTGTAAAGTGTGAGTTAAAAAGTTAAAAGAAAATCATGGTGGGTTTTTAGCACCGTTAAAATGTTGTGGTTTTGTTGGTAATACGTTAGAATAATGGTCCATCACTTAATGTTAGTTAATGCATTTATTAACGTTAAGTATGAATAATATTGTAAAACATTTAGTTCAACATTTGCTAATGCATTAATAACATCCAAAGATGTGCTTGTTAACATTAGCTAATGCACTGTAAGTTAACATACTAACATGAATTTACTTTAATAACATTAACTAACGTTAACAAACATGAATAAATACCATAATAAATGTGTTATTTATAGTTTGTTCATGTTTGTAAACACATGAACTAACATTAACTGATGGACCGTTATTTTAAAGTGTTAGCGTTGTGTTTTTTTGTGACATTTTCATGCTAATTAAGCACATTTTTTTGGAAAATGAATTATTTATATTCAATACACTTTTTTCACATTACTGTAATGATAATTTGAGGTGTAAAAGTGTTTAATTGTCATGAAAATGCTGCAACAAAAACTATTCTGAAAATAGGCTTTATTTTGTGGTCACACTTTACAATAAAGTTTCATTAGTTCATGGATTTACTAACATGAAAAAATAATGAGTGAACGAAGCATTTATTAATTATACTTCAACATTTAATAATGCATTATTAAAACCCAAAGTTGTGCTTGTTAACATTAGCTAATGCACTGTAAGTTATCATGTACTAATGCGAATTAACTTTAATAACATTAACTAACGTTAACAAACATGAATAAATTCCATAATAAATGTGTTATTTATAGTTTGTTCATGTTTGTAAATACATGAACTAACATTAACTAATGGACCGTTATTTTAAAGTGTTAGCGTTGTGTTTTTTGTGACATTTTCATGCTAATTAAGCACATTTTTTGGGAAAATGAATTATTTATATTCAATACACTTATTTTTTACATTACTGTAATGATAATGTGAGAAATAAAAGTGTTTAATTGTCATGAAAATGCTGCAACAAAAACTATTCTGAAAATAGGCTTTATTTTGTGGTCACACTTTACAATAAAGTTTCATTAGTTAATCTGTTTACTAACATGAACTAAGAATGAATGAACTAAGCATTTATTAATCATACTTCAACATTTACTAATGCATTATTAAAACCCAAAGATGTGCTTGTTAACATTAGCTAATGCACTGTAAGTTAACATATTAACGTGAATTAACTTTAATAACATTAACTAACGTTAACAAACATGAATAAATACCATAATAAATGTATTATTTATGGTTTGTTCCTGTTTGTAAATACCTGAACTAACATTAACTGATGGACCGTTATTTTAAAGTGTTAGCGTTGTTTCTCGTCACATTTTCATGCTAATTAAGCACGTTTTTAAACACGTTTTTTGAAAATGAATTATTTATATTCAATAGACTTTTCACATTAATGTAATGATAATTTGAGATATAAAAGTGTTTAATTGTCATGAAAATGCTGCAACAAAACAAATGTTGAAAATAGGCTTTATTTTGTGGTCACACTTTACAATAAAGTTTCATTAGTTCATCTGTTTACTAACATGAACTAAGAATGAATGAACGAAGCGTTTATTAATCATACTTTAACATTTGCTAATGCATTATTAAAACCCAAAGATGTGCTTGTTAACATTAGCTAATGCACTGTAAGTTAACATACTAACGTGAATTAACTTTAATAACATTAACTAACGTTAACAAACATGAATAAATACCGTGGTAAATGCATTATTTATAGTTTGTCCTGTTTGTAAATACATGAACTAACATTAACTGATGGACCGTTATTTTAAAGTGTTAGCGTTTAGTTTGACATTTTTATGTTAATTAAGCACATTTTTGAACACATTTTTTGAAAATGAATTATTTATATTCAATAGACTTTTTCACATTAATGTAATGATAATTTGAGATATAAAAGTGTTTAATTGTCATGAAAATGCTGCAACAAAACAAATGATGAAAATAGGCTTCATTTTGTGGTCACACTTTACAATAAAGTTTCATTAGTTAATGGATTTACTAACTTGAACAAATAATGAATAACCTAAGCATTTATTAATTATACTTCAACATTTATTAATGCATTATTAAAACCCAAAGATGTGCTTGTTAACATTAGCTAATGCACTATAAGTTAATGTACTAATGTTAATTACGTTAACAAACATGAATAAATACCATAGTAAATGTATTATTTAGAGTTTGTTTATGTTAGTAAATACATGAACTAACAGGAACTAATGGGCCGTTATTTTAACGTGTTAGCGTTTGGACATTTTCATGTTAATTAAGCACGTTTTTAAATAAGTTTTTGAAAATTAATTAATTTGTGCACTTTTTTCACATTACTATAATACGGATTTAGGATATAAAAGTGTTTAATTGTCATGTAAATGCTGCAACACAAACCTATTTGGATTTTGACTTGTTTTGGGCACACTTTACAATAAGGTTTCATTAGTTAATCTATTTACTAATATGAACTAATAACTAACATTATACATGTACAGCATTATTAATCACACTTCAACATGTATTAACACATTATTAAAGCCCAAAGTTGTGCTTGTTAACATTAGTTAATGCGCTCGGAGTTAACATGAACTAACAATGGCTTTTTTATTAACTAATGTTAACAAAGATGAATAAATACTGTAATAAATGTATTATTCAGAGTTTCTTCATGTTAGTAAATGCAGTAACCAACAGAACTCTATTGTAAAATGTTACTCTTATACTTTTCGATATACAGTAGTCAACATTTGAAGTGCTTCATCAAAGTTGTCCTAAAACTAAAGAACAGCACCCTTTATTTACTCAGTAGGGTGTTAAACCGACATCAAAACCTCAGCGGAAATTTGATAAATGTTTTGGGGTTTTTTGTTGTTGAATTTTATGATTATTTTTATGAAAAATGCTTTTTAAAATATTTCCACCTATGAAGACCGATACATGTTTTAGCGGATTAGATCAGTCCAAATGACTCTCTCCCTTTATCACTTGATATTTGTTTATCAGACGTCACTCATGATAGAAATGACTCTCTCCCTTTATCACTTGATATTTGTTTATCAGACGTCACTCATGATAGAAATGACTCTCTCCCTTTATCATTTGATATTGGTTTATCAGACGTCACTCATGATAGAAATGACTCTCTCCCTTTATCATTTGATATTTGTTTATCAGACGTCACTCATAGACTTTTTTTGTACCATTTTAAGTACTTTTTTTTTTATTATTCTGTTTGAATTTTGTCCAAAAATCTTGAATGTCAGCACCTCAGCCATTTACACTCTCACAAAAACAATCCTACGTCTATGAAAAGCTGAACAGATTTATTATTTACATGACTGAACACACTTGTGTTTTAATAATGCCTATATATACGAAGGTTTGAGGTCCATCCTGTTTATTTCCAGCGTGTATGATTTGAAATTCAGCGAAATGCTCGCGTTTCTGAGCAGAGTTTAAGTAATGAATAGGATTAATTGACTGAATTGGCTTAGTTCAGGTGGAATTAACTATTCGAGGAGGCGGCACACACACACACACTTACTACTGACGACTGTCGTTTCTGACCGTCACGAGGTAAAGAAGATTACACCATTGTTGGATAAACACTTCAATGCCTCTTACCAACAATCGCTGATGATTGGAGATGCTATTATCTCAGCAGAGCGCCGCTGAGACGGGAAGAGAACATGACATCACTTCCTTTCTGGTGTTTTTTTGGGAACATGCTGTATTTTTAATCATGTTTGCACTCCAAAGGAATCGCTATGTTGACATGAACGAGGAGTGTGTCATGTTCGTCACATTTTGTGATCTGTAAACACGCCAAACATGCCACATTTGTTTAATTCTGTTCGTATTTTTGGTCAATGTGCGAGCTTTGAGGAGCAGGGATGAAATGGTCTCTGTGTGTGCTAATGTTCATATACTGTAGATCAGTATTAAAGCATTCCCTGCTCAAGGATGAACGCTTGGTTTCTCCATCTTTTATTTAAAGTCTGACTGGTCACTTTGTTTTAATCTGCAATTCACGCTATTAACAAACCATTAACTAGCACTGTTAGCTGAATAAACTACTAATTTGCTGCTTATTAATAGTTAGTAATGTAGTTAGGTATTGGGTAGAATTAGGGATGTAGACTAAGATCATACTTTATAAGTGCTAATAAACAGCCAAGTTCCTAATAAGAGGCAGGTGATCAGTTTTTTATTTATTTGCAGATTTATTTTTGCCATTTTTGCCTTTATTTGACAGGGAGAGAGAGGGATAGGATCAGAAAAGGTCCACAAGCTGGGATTTGAAATTAGGACGCCCGTAGTGCTGCCGCACCATGTTGGTGCACTTATGGAATTGCGACTTAAACTAAGGCAAGGCAAGGCAAGTTTATTTATATAGCACATTTCATACACAGTGGCAATTCAAAGTGCTTTACATAAACAGGAATAAAAGAAACAAGTATAAGAAAAATAAAAACATAATAAAAATGGTTAAAAAATAAATAAATAAGCATAAAAACAGATAAAATGTGTTATAAAAGAATGAAAAAGAAGAGAAAAATAGAATAGTGCGATCTGTCGGACGTAGCACAGTGCTCATTCAGTAAAGGCGCAGCTAAACAGATGTGTTTTCAGTCTTGATTTGAACGTGCCTAATGTTGGAGCACATCTGATCATTTCTGAAAGCTGATTCCAGCAACGAGGGGCGTAGTAGCTGAAAGCCGATTCACCCTGCTTTGACTGAACTCTTGGAATTTCTAGTTTATTTGATCCTAAAGATCTGAGTGATCTGTTAGGTTTGTATTTAGTGAGCATATCTATAATGTATTGAGGTCCTAGGCCATTTAGTGATTTATAGACCAGTAATAATACTTAAAAATCTATTCTGAATGTGGACAGGTGTGATGTGCTCTGATTTCCTGGTTCTGGTCAGAATTCTGGCCGCAGCGTTCTTGATGAGCTGTAACTGTCTGACTGTCTTTTTGGGGAGGCCAGTGAGGAGACCGTTACAGTAATCCACCCTGCTGCTGATAAAAGCATGAACAAGTTTCTCTAAGTCTTCACTGGAAACAAAGCATCTGATTCTTGCAATGTTTTTGAGATGATAGTATGCTGATTTACTGACTGCTTTGACATGACTATTGAAACTCAGATCTGACTCTAGAACCCTGAAAACTAAAGGGTTTCGCAGTGATTAAATGTGATTGGAACATGCCTACTCACTTAAAACAGTTGGGTTAATAATAACCCAACAGGTAACCCATAGATGGGTCAATTTGGCACCGACCTTCTGTTGGGTTATTTTAACCCAATCCATTGGGTTGATAAGGTTAACCCAACAATTTGGGTTAAAAAAATAACTAATTTGTTGGGTTATTTTGCCAAAAAGTGGCTTAACCACTATATAGTAATAAATTATTATTATAGTAGTAATCTTTATATGTAAATAAAAAAATACACCGCTTTTATTACATTGGCAATGCTTTATTTAAATCCATGAATTTAGTACCACTCCTTTCACAATAACAAACGCCTGAGAGCAGTTTAGTTCATCCCCAAGCAGCAGGACAAGAGGGTTCTGTCTCTGTTGCTCCTCCTCCTTTAAGTACTGAACGAAATACAAGTATACATACATGAATTAAATAAATGTCCAACATTTATTGTCATAAATAATGCACCTAGAATTCGCAAAATCAACAAATTCTTGTTTTGCCTCCTGGTATGAGGGCCGAACCATCTTGCTGCACAATCTGTATGGCAGTGGAGAAAGGATAGCTGGCAGAGTTGTTAAAGCCCCATCTCCAAAGTGGGATCTCCAAGGCTGTCTTTATATCAAACAAAAAAAAATAAAAATAATAATAATTAACCTCATATCACAGGTGAAATGCTACAAATAGGGAATAAAACAGAGCTGTTATGCAGGATTGTCTCACCAGATGAAATGTTTGCTTGAACTGATAGATCCAAGGCTCTCTTCTCTTTTTTTGCAATACGAGAGGATCCGCAATGATGCATCTCCCCAAACCTCAAAAAGTTTCTTTGGTGTGTGGGTATAAAATACCCGTCCTGAGCAAACTAAAAATAAACAAAAACAGCACTTAAATCCACGCCATGCAAAGAGTACACTGGATTTATTAAAGGGATATTTTACACAAAAATGGAAATTCTGTCATCAATAATTCACCCTCCGCTTGTTCTAAATCTCTCCTCAGATAAACACAAAACATGATATTTTGAACAATACATGTAGCTAAACCATTCTTGGTCCACAGTGAAATTCCATAGCATTTTTGTCTTCGGTTGAAGTCAGTGGGGACTATTAAGTTTTTGATTTGCTTTGTCCTTTAAAGTTATCAATTGTGGTCAGCAGAAATAAATAAAAAAACAAATCAACAACTTGAGGGTGAGTAAATGATTAATACACCCAAAAATCAGTGAAACACCCATACACTATGGCCAATTTAGTTAATTAAATTTACCTATACTGCATGCGTTTGGACTGTGAGAGACATGCTCCTCTGACCCAGCTCCAGGACATGATGGATTCGCCTCTGCTGCTGAATGAGTGTATGGGTGTTTCACCGATTTTTGGGTGTATTCATCATTTACTCACCCTCAAGTTGTTGATTTATTTATTTTTTCTGCTGAGCACAAATGATAACTTAAAGGACAAAGCAAATCAAAAACTTCATAGTCCCCACTGAACAGAGGAGAAAATGCTATGGACTTTCACACCAAGAATGGTTTAGTTACCTCCTCCTCCATATACCAAATGATGTTCGCTCCAACCTTAAAACAGAAATTTTAAATTTGTACATGTATGCCGGACCAAATAAAAACTAAAATCATGTGTTTACCCAGTTTAGCAACGAAGAAAAGATAACTGGAAGGCTGCAAGTGGGCATCTCCAGGGGTACCTTAAACAGATAAAGAGAAAAAAAAAATATGAAAATGTGCACTTTTAGCTGCAGGATTAGTCTTTTATGCAAGTTGTTAAGGTGCATCACATTTGCAAATTTGGTGGGCAAATTAGGTCCATTTTACATGGTCAACTGTGCACTGATGTTTATCAGTGTGCTTAATTCTCATGCTCAGAAACTTGCAAAAGAGTCAAACTCCTGATAACATTTTCTACTGAAATAGCTGGAACCTGTCAGTAAATTTTCATAATGCAATAATTAATATAAATAGGTTAATGTCTGTAATATCGCAATTTACTTGGTCAAATGTTCCAGGAGTGAAGTTCTGAACTGTGCTTAGACTCTATCAGTCATCTGTACTCACCTGTGGCCTCATGCCTGATACAGAGTCTAATACCAAATTCACACTCAAATAAGCCACAGAAACGCCTTTGAAAGAGGCATTTGTGTTATTACACACTACCAGTGCTGTTCAAAAAAGTATAAATGCATTTACAGAAGAATTACAAATGTATAATTTGATTTTAAGACATATCGTGATGTAAAGACACTTTTACAGTATATGATACTGCTGAAGTGTGTGTATCTGTGCATTTGTACATCATGTACATATTACAAAATACAGAGCTGTTGTTTTCTCATCTTTATCAACAAGATTATCAAGGAGGATTAAAACTCGCTCTATCCAGCGCAACCTACAGTGAACAAACAAACAAAAAAATAAATAAACAACAAATTAACATGAGCTGACAGTCAACATTTATCAGTTGAGTGGTTACAGCATCACTAAAATCTCACCTGAATTGAAAACTGGGCAAGGACATGTATGTTTAAGGGCTTTGTATTATAAGCATATATTACTACTATTATTATACAAAGCTAGAAGATATTACAATTCTTATATATATATATATATATATATATATATATATATATATATATATATATATATATATATATATATATATATATATATATATATATATATATATATATAATTTTTAGGCTTATATTTAATTGTTGTATGACATATATAACCGATTAAACATTTATATTAGCATCTAACATTATCAGGCTTGTGGTTTCATCAATGTAGGTTAGTATAAGATGTAGGGAAACTGCAATTTTCAGCGCCTTCAATAAAGTACACACAAATACTAATAATAACAACATTTACCTTTCAATAGTTAATAATCAAGTACCTTAAAATGGATAATGAATCTTCTTCTGGTAAAAGATGGTGTAGCAAGCTTCTGCTCTGCTCTTGTTCAGGAGGATAACGTCCTCACGTTGCGATCCATTCAGCGCCCTCTAGCGGCGAATAATAACCAATAATAATATAATGGTCGGATTCCGTACTTCTTGGGAAAACCAGCAACTTCCTGAACAAAATGTAGCACATAAATGTGTCTATATTAGCATTTAGTTGTTACAATATGGTTTCCTAGCGAAAGGACAGTGTTTTTTAAGACAACATAACATACCTTCAACAAGACTGGACGCGACTCCGGTTTGATGTCTCTGCTGGGTCCTAAAGACAAAAATGACGGCGGAATATCTCAAATACGTGTGTCTTTCCTCCAAAACAACTGTAGAGATGAACGAGGAGGTAGAGAAAGCGTTTTTATCCGCATGTAGATCGGCTATGAAGCGCGCACGCTTGTATCATCAATAATTAAGAGTCCAGGTGAAACAGATATAAAAAACATGACACGAAGAGGCAATTTGCTGCATTTCTGCTCTAATTTACTGCATTAGAGCTTGCATAAACTTTATACCGCAAGAGCAACATCACGTACGCATATTGATTCAGCGGTTCTGTGTCAGTTCAATCAGTTGACTGTTGAAATTCAAAAATTGTAACCCAACTGGTTGAGTTATTAAATAAATAACCCAATAAAGGTTTAAAATAACCCAACAAAGCACCAAATATTTTTAACTCAACCATTGGGTTAAGTAAATAACCCAACGTTTTTTAGAGTGTAATATATTGTTTTACAGTTTATTCTAATTGCCACTCATTGCATTTATTTGACATTTATTGACTATCTAGAGTAGTCATAATAATTACATTTGTTTAGAATAATTATTAAAATTAAAAAATAAATAAAATAAATGTTATATTTATAAAAATTTATACATATATGTAATTATATTTAAAATATATATATTTTCCCCTGTTTATTTTTCCCCCAATTTCTGTTTAACATTTCTAATAACTGATTTATTTTATCTTTGTCATGATGACAGTAAATAATATTTGACTAGATATTTTTCAAGACACTTCTATACAGCTTAAAGTGACATTTAAAGGCTTAACTAGGTTAATTAGGTTAACTAGGCAGGTTAGGGTAATTTAAGTTATTGTATAACGATGGTTTGTTCTGTTGACTATCGAGAAAAAATTGCTTAAATGGGCTAATAATTTTGCCCTTAAAAGGTTTCTTTAAAAATTAAAAACTGCTTTTATTCTAGCCAAAACAAAACAAAAAATACTTTCTCCAGAAAAAAAAATATTATCAGACATACTGTGAAAATTTCCTGAATCTATTTAACATCATTTGGGAAATATTTAGAAAAAAAAAAAAATGCAAAAAGGGGGCTAATAATTCTGACTTCAAAAAAAAAAAAATATATATATATATATACTTTTTACTTCTGAAGAAAGTTTTATTTGTTTTATTTTGGCTAGAATAAAAGCAGTTTACATTTTTTTAAAAACATTTTAAGGTCAATATTATTAGCCCCTTTAAGCAATATTTGTTTTCAATTGTCTACAGAACAAACCATCGTTATACAATAACTTGCCTAATTACCCTAACCTGCCTAGTTAACCTAATTAACCTAGTTAAGTCTTTAAATGTCACTTTAAGCTGTATAGAAGCGTCTTGAAAAATATCTAGTCAAATATTATTTACTGTCATCATGGCAAAGATAAGTCAGTGATTAGAAATGAGTTATTAAAACTATTATGTTAAGAAATGTGTTGAACAAAATCTTCTCCTTTAAACAAAAACTGGGGAAAAAAATTAACATATATATATATATATATATATATATATATATATATATATATATATATATATATATATATATATATATATATATATAAAGTGATGCTCCAATCGAACAGTATCGGTCGATAATCACATTTTATGACTGGATCGATACTCTCTGATCTGGCCTCATGAACCGATAGCATGTGTTTGTTTACGAGTTTACAAGCAGAGGAAGATGCCCGTGAGCAGCTGTATATTATACATCAGCAGCGCTACAACATGTGAGGAGGTGAATGATGTGTGAGGGCTTGAGCGATCGTGTCACAGCAGCTAAAATCTATAAATGTGGTGTGACCTCTGTTTACACAGTTTATTGGCACGGTTATATACCCAGTGTTTTGATCTGTTGTGACACAAGCGAAGCGATCGCCCCTATCTAGTGTCACATTCAACCATATGACCTCCCCCGGAAGCTCTGTTAGTCTCCCGCATATCCATAGTGCCTCAGTGACGGCCGTAAATCATGGAGACGAGAGTGAATGAGCAAGAGAACAGATCATGAAGGGCATGCAGTGAAGAATTACAGGTGTTGTGTTAAATTAATAGAGCAGTAAAGTACAAATCTCCCTCTCTTTGATCGAGCTGCTGCGAGGCTCTCCAGAGCTGCGATCATTCTGCTGCTGTTAATAGTTGGAGATGAGCAAAATATTTGAATGGTCTTGCATGTATGTAGGCCTTTTACATATAAGAGCTGAAAGTTCTGTGTTTTTGACAATGTTCACTAAAACCTGTGTGGAAAATTAGGGAATCTTAAAAAGTATTAAAAGTTGATCAATCAAATATGAGAAAATTAAGGCCCTTAAAAGGTATTAAAAAGTCTTAATCACGTTTATACGAGGTCTCCAAAATAGCATAAATATATTTATTTTCCTGCAAATATTAACATTGGGGTGCTCGAGCCACGCGATTAGTTTCAAATGGTGCTCACTGCAGAGCCACCTGGGCAGAGCTGAACTCCAGCAAGGGGGAGCTTGAGCTCCAGCTCCTCCTTCCTTGCACTTCTTCTACAAGTGATGTCACTGGGGGTTGGGGTTAGGGGTGGGGTGGGCGTACGCATTAAAGGGCACATAGTTTACCTCTTTTTTATGATTTAATATTAATATTATGGTTCTTCTGAGTGTGCCAGTTTAGGTTCAGATTAAAACACAATTCAGATTTTTTATTATAATGTGTTCAAAAGTGTCATGTTGGGGGCGTGTCCACAGTTCGCTGATTTAGGGGTGTGTTGCTTCACATGTAAAGTAGTTTCGGCTTCCCGCCAACATAACAAGGGGGCGGGGCCATGAGCTCACCCGCTCTGCGTTTGCAGCAGAGTCTGACAGGAAGACTGAGAGGAGCCGGAGTGAGAGGATCACCATTCAGTCGTACATGTACGACTCTGACACAGACCAAGCAGAGAGTACAAAATCATATGTGTCTTTGTACAGTTTTACAGCCAACTGTGTGCTAGTTTCAAGTGCCGAGCTTGTATACAGAAACTAATAACCACGCACACTGAATTAACTTTGACTGAGGCACAGGATGCGTCGCTCGAAGCCGCAACACGGCACACCAGACACTCTCTGTGGCGCGGCAGAAGCATGAAGTGTCCCGAATCGTCCCGCCACACATTTTTGAATTCTAAACATGGGTTTCTGCAGCGGTCCGCGGCGCCCAGCCGTCGACTTGAGTGTACCCTGATAGAAACCAATGTTTAGAATTCTAAAACGCATGCTAGTTAAGATCACAGGGAGCTTCTGGGATCCCGAGAAATGCAAACGGCTGAAGTATAAGGTAGACTCGATGAGAAGTACACATGTTTGCAAACCTACCTAAAGACACAACCAATAATTCCGATTAGAGCGATAATGTGGAGAATATTGCTCTTGTGTTGAGCCCAATGAGTCTTGCATCTAAAAATAGAGCTAGCGTGTTCCTTTAGTGATATCGCTTCGACTCACGCTGAAAATGGCAGACGTGAATCAACAAACTGAGGATATGATGACGTGCCGGCCAATCAATATTGGTGGGCGGGGGGACCGCTGTCCTACGTAAAGTTGCGGTCGGTTTGAAAACCGCTCCAATTGGTCCACCGTTTTTTATGTTGTTAAATTGCAAAAAAAGCACTGGGTGTGTTTATATCACCCCAATATGATGGTCTATACACCATACATGCACATATATGTGTCCAAACAGCTTGAAAAGTAGATTTTTCACCATAGGTGCCCTTTAAAACAGCTTACAGAAGGAGGAGTGAGAGCTGAAGCTCCCCCTCGCTGGAGCTCAAATGGCTCTGCAGCGAGCAATGTCTCATTAGTTTGGGCTGGGGCACGACCTGCCTAGCTAATTCATCCAGGTGATGTCACCTAATTTGCAATGCTCTCCACATGTAGCGAAACCATAGAGCGAAACAGATGGCAAAATGGGAAGATGCAAGTTAGCGTACGCCTAGTTGGAGAAAGACGAGTTTAAACAGTGGCTGAAGCCTGTCGCTGAAAACAACCGCGTAATTTATTCTTTCAAGCTTTGTTTCCTCAGTGCTTATCTGAGTTCTGTTGCATGGTTGTGCACCATTGATTTACCTACACGTGTTTATTAAGTTAAAGGTTTGATACTTGGCGACGAGGTCTTAAAGTATTGTGAGAAGATTTGTTAAAAGTCTTAAAAGGGTATTAAAATTCCCTTTAGGATTCCTGCATATACCATGATATGTTTTTAACTTGAATATTCATTAATATAACTTTTGTAATATACTTATTGCAATAAACAGAAGTTTATAGGCCTATTTCCTTTTAGTTAAGAAGTAACATATTTATAGGTGTGCGTTTTAACTTCTTATGCATCAAATATGCGCTCAACTTTTCTTTAGTGAGACATGTTAAATTCTTCCTCCATCATTTACAATGTTTCTAAAGTTCATTGTCAATAATTTTTCATACCATTTTTTTTTTGTCTGTTTTATCATTTTTTTCTGTAAAACTCTTTCTGACCATGACATGTCCTCACTAAATGGTTATTATATGTTTGATTGTATATGATTACATGTTTAAGGGGTTAAATGCAACATCCTTTATTTATTCTCTTAGCTTGGGTGAGATCCTATCATACTTCGAGGGAAAATGCATTATAAAGCTTGAAGAATCGGTACTCGGTATCAGCTGATCACCAGGACAAGGAATCCGTTCTCAGTATCGGCTGCAAAAATCCTGATCGGAGCATCCCTAATATATATATATAAATTTAATTCAACTTAATATTAATTAATTTAATGTTTAAATTTAATTAAAAATTTTAATTAATTATAAATATTATATTATTAAATAAAATATATTTTTATTAATTTTAAACAGTGTAAACAGCATATCATCTAAACCAGTGTTTCCCAACCCTGATCCTGGAGGCACACCAACAGTACATAGTTTGGATGTCTCCCTTTTCTGACCCATTAACTTCAGGTGTTGGAGTCTCTTCTGATTTTATGATAAGTTGATTCAGGTGTGTTTGATTAGGGAGACATTGAAAATGTGTACTGTTGGTGTGCCTTCAGGAACAGGGTTGGGAAACACTGATCTAAACAAGTAGTTCTTATTTTATAACTATTAAAAATAATGTCTTTTTTTTTAATAATTAAATTTTTTTAATTTGTTTTAATGTGTCTGTTACACAATCTGTGTACTCACTATAGTAATTACAATTAATTATGCATAATTACCAGCAACTGACCCCTAACCATATACTACAGACATGTGATTAATTTATATTGTCAGCGCCAGTGGTGTAGTGGTTGGTGCGTCGACACATGCGCTGCGGTGCTCGCGGCGACCCGATCCTTCCCCTCTGTCTGCTCCCCATGCTTTCCTGTCAATGCTCTCTACTGTCCTATACTATAAAGGTGAAAACCCAGAAAAAATAATTATACATTTTTTTTTATTAATATTACCCAGTAGTTAAATGATTAGCTACATTGTGACAAGTAGACCCCAGAGGCCGAGCAATTAAAATGATTAAATAAATAATTGTTTAAATATGTATTATTTATAGTATTTTAGTTATTTGTGATTATATTATTTAATACATTTTTGCAACATGTATTAAGTAGTTTCCCTACCAAAAAAAGTTAAAATAGCTGCTTTTAAATTCTGTTTAATGTAAGCAAATGCTGTGTGTTTTCAAGAAGCGGAGGGTGAGTAAACGTGATTGCATGCAACTCATTTGTAGCCTGAAGATTGTCTTTTATGGGGATTATTTCATATTCTGAATGTGTTTATTGTGCGGACTGTCAGCAGACAGATCGATGCTCATATACTCTCATCAGTACAGCTGATCTCAGAGTAATTATAACTGTGCAATCTAGCAGAAAATTATACTGAGAGACTCGCCGTCTCTGTGTCCTGATATATTGAAGATTTATTCAGAGTCTGTGTGAGCGTCGCAATCCTGATTAGCTCAGAAATGAAACGCAGTCAGTGTTTGACAACATTTATGGAACCGTTTCCAAAGCTGTCACTTCTTTAGGAATCCAGATAAAATGGATGTCATATATATTTTATAAATGTCTTTTATGTTGTTATGATATGTAAAAATCATCCTCCAAGAGTATGTTTGGAATGTCTTCATGCTATGAGAGCTATTAATAGAAAATTAGTAATATTTAGGTGAACTAACCCGTTACGTGGCACCAAAATGTGGCCCTGAAAACTGTTTTAACCCAGAAACGAGACCTTAATGGTTAGTTTACCCAAAAATGACTTTTATTCAGTTCAATTATTTATTTTCCTTCGGCTTAGTCCCTTTATTTATCAGCGGAATGAAACGCCAACTTATCCAGCATATATTTTAAACAGCGGATGCCCTTCCGGCCGCATACACGCTCATTCACACACACACAGACACACTACGGCCAATTTAGCTTATTCGATTCCCCTATAGCGCATGTGTTTGGACTGGGGGGGAAACCGGAGCACCAGGAGGAAACCCACACCAACATGGGGAGAACATGCAAACTCCACACAGAAATGCCAACTGACCCAGCCGATTCTCGAACCAGCGACCTTCTTGCTGTGAGGTGACAGTGCTAACCACTGAGCCACCGTGTCACCCATAACACACATCTTTTCCATGTTAAACGGAGATGTGCAAATTTTCTATTTTAAAAATGCCTTCTAGCTCTGCAACGTTGTGACAGCATAAACTAAGCTACTAGGTACAGATTATCTGCTTCATTCAGAGTTTAAACACCATTTCACTTGACATTTATTGGCATACTACTGAAAGCAGCAGCAGATAGTTCAACTCAGATCTTAAAAATCAAATAACTGGCAGACGGTTTGAAAATAATAACCCCTATAAATGAACTAAACCCTTTAAAATAGCTGTGTCATCTTCTGTCACAGATGTGCGCGAGACAATGGAGATGAGAATGGTCTCGGTCAGGGGAAATCCAGCATGTAATCCTGCTCAGCTCATCACTTTGAGACTTGAGTTACGTAATGCACAGGTAACAACTCATAGACACACTCACACACAATACCACAGTGTGTGCTCAAACACTGAAGGAGGATATGAGAGATTTAATAAATGTGATAGTAGAGTACATTCACTAACCACCTGGTGCAGATTGTACGAGACATGTTGTATTAAGTACTTTGTTTGTCTATTAAATCATCTGGTAAGTACAAAGTGGATGCGTTGAGTGCTTCTGAGGAAGAGTGAAGCACTGGATTTACCTGGTTAATGCTTTGAAAGAGTTGCTGGAGGCACTTTCTATAGCATTTATAAGCAGAAGTGTATTTTCTGCTTTGGTTTTTGCTTTCTGCGCTTAGATGTGATGATGAAAATCGAAATTAAAGCTGTTGGAAAATTATCACAAGGATGAAATTTGCCATTTAAAATATATTTAAATAGAAAACCGAAATTCTAATAGTATTTGGAAACAATTCACCGTATTTGTGATCATATGATCGCAATCTTCTTGTTCTGTTGGCTTCATCGAACATGGACCTTCAGCATGCACTGGGGCGGTTTGCTGCCGAGTGTGACGCGGCTGGGATGAGAATCAGCACCTCAAGTCCAAGGCTATGATGCTCCACTGGAAAAAGGTGGTTTGGCATCTCCAGGTTGGAGGAAAATCCTTACTCCAGGTGGAGGAGTTCAAGTATCTTGGGGTTTTGTTCATGAGGGAAGGATGGAGCATGAGATTGACAGGCGGATTGTTGCAACAGTAATGCGAGAGATATAGCGGTCCGTTGTGAAGGAGCTGAAAGGAAAAGCTCTCGATTTACTGGTCTGTCTACGTTCCTACTCTCAACTATGGTCATGACCGAAATGACAAGAACTCAGATACAAGCGGCTCAAATGAGTTTCCTTTGCAGGGTGGCAGGGCGCATATATATTATAGACAGGGTGAGGAGCTCTGTCACCCATGTGGAGCTCGGAGTAGAGCAGCTGCTCCGCCACATCGAGAGAAGTCAGCTGAGGTGGCTCGGGCACCTGTTTCGGATACCTCCTCGACGCCGATCTAGGGAGGTGTTCCAGGCATGTCCCACCAGGAGGAGCCGAGGAACGCCTTGGGATCCCCCCGGAGAAGCTGGAGGAAGTGTCTGCGGAGAGGCAAGTCTGGGGTTCTCCACTAAGACTACTGCCCCCACGACACGGCCCCGAAGTGGGCGAAAATGAATGAATGATTGAATGAATGAAGGAATAAATGCACTATTGGTGTGTGTTTATTAAGAAAAAATGGGTTATACAAACTTTTAAACAGAATCATATAATTAATTCAAAATTTTTCTGATCTTTTTGTTTTCATTTCATGAATCATTTTTAAAGTCTATAATTATTTGTATTGATTTATTTTACAAGTAATTTAAATGGCTTAGTGGTTAGCACTGTCGCCTCACAGCAAGAAGGTCGCTGGTTCGAGTCCTGTCTGAGTCAGTTGGCAATTCTGTGTGGAGTTTGCATGTCCTCCCCGTGTTGGCATGGGTTTCCTTCGGGTGCTCTGGTTTCCCCCACAGTCCAAAGACATGTGCTATAGGTAAATTGCATGAACTAACTTGGCTGTAGTGTATGAGTTTGTGTGTGTGAATGTGAGAGTGTATGGGTGATTCCCAGTACTGGGTTGCAGCTGGAAGGGCATCCGCTGTGTAAAACATATTCTGGAATAGTTGACAGTTCATTCCGCTGTGGCAACCTCTGATTAAATCAGAAACTTTATACTTCTGCGTTGAGTGATCAGCGTAAAGCGCGGTGCATTTATACTTCTGCCTGCTGTTTGTGTTGCTCTGCAATAACACTTCTGAAACGCTAGCTGGCTGTTTTTATATTCCTCTCTGTCGAGGTGTTTTGTTTTTTCTGAATGCTACCTTAATGTACATGTTGCTACAACTCGCACATTCTGAGGCGGGAACCAGCGGACGTGCAACAACATTAATCATAAGGTAAACACAAAACAAGTTTCCATCTGGAGCTCCTTCTCGGGATTCCACACATGTAAACACTCGCTCCATCAGGCTTGCGGCTCTCAGCACAGGCCACACTCATCATCGATACCAAGCCGACCAATCACAGATCTTGCGATACGTGTATTTAGTTGCGATGTGTAGTTACAATTTTTGAGTAGTGTGCATCAGCATCTGTGACCGTGCGTAGGCTGAGCCAGAGCATACGTGTGCACTTAATGCAGAAGTATAAATCAGCCTTAAGCCGAAGGAAAATGAATAAATGACTGAATTATTTGGCAACTAGCAAAAATAAAACAAGTTTAATAGTTTATTTTTATATAATCCATTAATTTTTTTATCAAAATATTTATAATTTTGTTCTGTTTTTATCATTTTTATTCCTTATATTTTATAAGTCTATATTGCTTTTATTATTTTACATTTTAAAACAAGTTAAACTAAATGAAAATGTGAAATATTTATTTAACGACAAGCTAAAATTAAACAAATGTACTGTTGATGACTAAATGATTAGCACTCCTGTGAAATTTGAGTTCTTTTTTCAAATATTTCCCAACAGAGCAAGGAAAATATTCCGCAGTATTTCCTATCCGCTTCTTAAGTGTGACGTCACGCAAAGCAGATTCTGGTTCCAATCGTTATATCAAACTGTATAGGGAGACTCAACAAATGGAAATAATAAACGTTTACAAAGCGTTGTAATACTTTCAAAAATCATGATCGCAATATACAGTTGAAGTCAGAATTATTAGCCCCCCTTTGAACTTTTTTTCTTTTTAAAAGAATTCCCAAATTATGTTTAACAGAGCAAGGAAATTTTCACAGTATGTCTGATAATATTTTTTCTCCTGGAGAAAGTCTTATGTGTTTTATTTCGGCTAGAATAAAAGCAGTTTTTAATTTTTTTAAAACAATTTTAAGGTCAAAATTATTAGAATCTTTAAACAATATATTTTTTCCATAGTCTATGGAATAAACCATCATTATACAATAACTTGCCTAATTACCCTAAGCCTAGTTAAACTGATTAACCTAGTTAAGCCTTTAAATGTCACTTTAAGCTGTATAGAAGTGTCTTGAAAAATATCCAGTCAAATATTATTTACTGTCATCATGGCAAAGATAAAATAAATCAGTTATTAGAAATGAGTTATTAAAGCTATTATGTTTAGAAATGTGCTGAAAAAAAATATTCTCTCTGTTAGACAGAAATTTGGGCAAAAAAATAAACGGGGGCGAATAATTCTGACTTCAACTGTATATAACCATGCCTAATATCCGATAGCCAGAAAGTGATTAATTGATTATAAATATTTACAATATTAGTGTCTGTGATGCAGCAAGTCCAGAGACTGTTGTGTACACTATGATTATGTATTTAAAATTCACTTTAATGTGTGATATGACTAAAAAGTGGTCATGAATGGATATTTTCTCAATTCAAAAGAGCAGCAAAACTGTATTTCGTACGTCACGACTATTTTTCTTCTGCAGAATGTTGTATTTTCTAGTTTGGCTGGCATAAATAAAAACTACTAAGGTAAATATTATTAGCCCCTTAAGAACTTTTTTGAATTCATTACAGAACAAACCACCGTTGTCCCATGACTTTCCTAATTACCCTAGCTTGCCTAATTGACCTAATTAAGCCTTTAAATTGCACTTTAAGCTGAATACTATCCTCTTAAAGGAAATCTAGTCATATATTATTCACTGTCATTATGGCAACGATAAAATAAATCAGTTATTAGAAATGAGTTATTAAAACTATTATGTTTAAAAATGTGCTGAATTTTTTTCTCTTTGTTAAACAGAAATCGAGGGAAATAAATAAACAGGGGGGGCTAATAATTCTGATTTCAACTGTATATATAAATATACCTGTAATGCGGTGTGGTCTGATCTGGGTGCAGTTGATCAGCAGGGACGAGGAGGATGTTTAATGAGGAGCGTTTCCTGCTGTTTAGTCTGCAATGACAATGATCATGTTGAGAGAGCTGCAGAATGAAGTAAATGTGGCTTTTACACACTGAGAGCGTTGAGATCTCCCTTTGTTTTGCAGATCACTGTGTGTTTGCCCTCGGCGCACGAGTGGACAGAGGCTTTCCTCAGTAATGCCACTGAAAACACTGTCTGTTTACCTTCTGCATTAATGGAGGCTTTCTCATTTCAAACACATGATCTCGCATAAACACATTATTGTTCCTGAAGAGTTTGCGGAGTATTAATTAGGCCTAACTGTGGCGGAGTGTCTCGTTTCAGTTACAGTCTCGATGAGAAGGATTGCACTTTATCACTTGAATCATTTTTGGGTGTTCTTGCATCTCTATTCAAGCATAATTTCAGGCCTTTAAAATATTTTGGTGTCTGCATCAAATTGAATTCACAATGTGATTTTTACAATACACACACGCAGGAAGCATATTCAATTAAATTAAAGTGTGCGCTTTTAGCTTTTATTATTATTATAATGGTTGATGTCTTTACTCTTTAAAAGGGTGGTCCACTAGAATATCATATTTTCAGTGTTGGGCAAGCTACTTGAAAAATGTGGTGAGCTAAGCTATTAGCTACACTACTTAAAATGTAGCTTAACTACACTAAAAGCTACACCCTGGGAAATGTAGCAAGCTAAGCTAAAAGCTACTTTGCAAAACTAGCTTGGCTACATTTTAGCTATTTTAGCTATTTTCATTTTTAAATCGAAGCAACTTAAATTATATCTTATCATATCTGAGTGATCTTTAAAACTGTCAATGAATCATATGAGGCAGACTAGTTCAGTTCAGTTATTTACTGTAAATAATATTGTACCAAACAGAAACAAATGATAGTATATAACAGCAAAAACAAACAAATCCAATAAACCAGCTGTTACGCATTTAAAATACTATAGTAATGTATAGTAAAGGGAAATATTTACGAATAAGCATTAAATTACACTAACTTACATATTGCAGTATTATTAATAACTGTCATGAAATAATAGTAATGACTGTACTAAACTTTAGCCTTTACTACTGTAAACTATATATATATATATGTATGTACTGTATGTATGTATGTATGTATGTATGTGTGTGTGTGTGTGTGTGTATATATATATATATATATATATATATATATATATATATATATATATATATATATATATATATATATGTATATATGTATATGTATATGTATATATATATATATATATATATATGTATATATGTATATATGTGTTTGTTTGTGTGTGTGTATACTATAATTTGTTTCGTCGCAAATCAATCATTGGGCTGACACGAGAAAATTGCAATATATATATATATATATATATATTGCAAGTTTCTCATGTCACCGACCAGAGCGAGAGGTGGCAGTAATGCACCAAACCACCGTAAAACAGGAAGAAGTCGGTGCCAGTGGTGTAGTGGTTGGTGCGTCGACACATGCACTCCTGTGTTCGCGGCGACCCGAGTACGATTCCGCCTCGCGGTCCTTTGCCGATCCTTCCCCTCTCTCTGCTCCCCACTTTCCTGTCAATACTCTCTACTGTCCTCTCGAATAAAGGTGAAAACCCAGAAAAAAAAAAAAAAAAAACAGGAAGAAGAAGAAATCCTCATTCTCACCTTCATTGGCTAGACACCGGCCTCACAGCTCCGTGAATGTTGGTGCTGTCACTTATTAATCTGCGATCGGTTAATGTAGCTTGTGTGGACGCTACTTGACAAAAAAAATAGCTTTGCTACTGAAAAGCTATTGGATTTATAAAGTAGTGACGCTACTAAGCTAGTTAAGCTAGTAGTTAAGCTAGTAGCGTCGCTGCCCAACACTGCATATTTTAAACTTGAGTTGACGTGTAATATAGCTGTGTGAACATAAACAACATCTCTTAATGTAGCACGAATTAGTTCAATGAAAAGTTCAATGAAAAGGGAGACATTAGCTTTTACTGAGTTAGCTTAGCAAAGCCTGCAGTGTACGAAGTCTGGGGACTACAAAAAAATAATCTGGGTTAATGAGATCACAAACCCTTCAGGTTACATGCACACACTCTATGCAGCGAAGGGGCATGACCAGAGGCGCTGTAATGTTACAGTAAAGAAAGCTAAAATGCCGTCCAAACGCTGCTATTTCCACAGAGCTTCTTCTGTTTCTGTATTTGTGCTTCCAATGGACACGACACAAAGAGAGAAGTGCTTACAGTTTAATTTGAATTATGTTATTATAATAAAGATAAAGCGCTAGCATTTGACAAAGGACAGTTTCCAGAATCTCTCCCAGTTCAGTGCTGGATTCAGCTAAATCTCCTCAAAGGAGCAGCTCCAACCATAATAGCAGAAGCTGTGTATTGTGAGCCACAACCTGTAAGTGTTTATATTTGTTAAAATTGATCAACTACATGCACAGTTTTTAGTGTTAACAGTATATTGTAGCGAGGACATAAACAAGGATGTAAACAACAGGAAATGCTGTTTGGCACTGCTAACAATTTAGCTACAAATTCTTATTTATCAGTCAAACCGCTGTAAACACACACAATCTTCAGCAGTGCTGCAGTGTCTCTCTATGCAGCCGCTTTCCCTGCATTCTACATCTCAAAAAATGAACTCGCAAAAGATATGTGAACGTTTCATATACCGTACACATGCTTATAACCCGAATATATAAATGAAAGACACTTATCAGATTTTATTTTAGAGAGCAGGCGTGAAGTTCAGCTGTGTCCTCTTCATTTTCTGTCTGATTCAGGCACAAACTGATAAGGCTAACAGCTAAACTGGGGTGCACTTCCGAAAACCATCGTTAGCCAACTAAGGTCACAAGTTGCGTCGGTACAAACATAGTTCGTTGATTTGGCGTTTCCCAAATCCATAGTTTCAACGAACATTCGCAAACTGCATCGCAAACTTCCATGCTTGCAACTACAGCTCTGGAGCTGTAGTTAGACACATAGTTCCTGACTGTGTTCTATTCCCAGTTATCCCCCCTATGCCCTATTCCTTTAGAACATTCTAACATTTAAACTTGGAATGATTAGAAAAAAAGCATTAAAGTCATCTCTCTTAGGTGTAATTTGCTTTCTAAGTATTTTTACAGTTCAGTTTTAGTGATTTTCATGGTTACAATTGCTCTCCTTTCGCAGTGCACTTTGAAAACATTGAAGCCATTTTGAACTCAGCCGTGGCTCATGACAAAAGCTATAGGTGGCCTGTTTAAAAGCAGAATTTACGTTACGTCTCCAAAGCTTGTGAAAACAAAAGACATACATAGGTTAATCGTTTAAATTTATAGTGAGTTATTTAAGTATCTGTACTGTATATGACATGGGCCTGTTGGTTAGAACATTTCTGCTGTGGTTTGCATGGGTCAAAATATAAAAGTAGACTGTTCAACAAAAAATAAATAAATAGACAATATCCTAATTAATAATAATAATCGGCATCATTAACATTAGTAATATTATTATTAAAATATGATTTTTTCATTTCCTACTAAATAATAAATATTAAATTTCATTTCTCAATAAATAGTCTCATTATTTATTTCTTTATATGATTTTATATATGAGATTAGAATACGTGTTCATATTTGTAAGTAATTTTATGTTTTATAATAGAATATGTAATGCTCTCAATTATATTTGTAAAGGAAACACAGGCTCTATATGTGCCGTTTACATGCATTTCAATTAATATTGAAAATGAGTGCATGTTTTTAGCATCGTTTGGGAAAAGAACGATGTAGTGACGAGTGTTTCCCAAAACCAGTATTTTCTCTGTCGCAGAGCCGTCATTTGAACCACGTTAGTTATAATGTAAAATGCCCATAATGATGCTCTAAACAGGGTGGAGTAACTACTTGTTTAGAGAAGAACTGCATCATTTAATTGTGCAAATTATATTGTTTTAATTGCACACGCAATTAAAAAAAAAAATCCAATATTAGTTTTGGTAAAAACATGCACTCGTTTTCTATATTAACTTAAATATATGTAAACGGCACATATAGAGCCTGTATTTCCTTTACAAATATTGAGAACGCACCCCAGGTCAGAAAAAGTAACTCAAAAGTAACATAATGCATTACTTACCATAAAAAGTAACTAAGTAACGCAATTAGTTACTTTTTTAGTAGAGTAACTTTATATTGTAATGCATTACTTTCTAAAGTAACTTTCCCAAACACTGATTTTGATGCTACATTGTGATCCCTAAATATGTCGTCAAATGTGTCCTATTATAAATATGTTTGACAAGATTTTTATTTTACATAAAAAAAGAGCCACATATTGATAAATAATGTTATGAGAGCTGCTTCAACGTTAACCTATGATTGTATTGCCTCTTGTTACAGTTATAAAATAGTTTAATAACAAGCAGGAAATGTTTATGGGCTAATGACATGACCACATTGAAAATTATATAGTAAAAACTTCAAAAAGTTACATGTTTTGTAGGCCTATATAGCATTGTATTATTGATACCATCCTTACCATGAAACCGTCAAACTGGATTTTAGTAGCTTATTAAACAATGAAACTGAAGGTATACCTGTTTTGTTTTTTTGTTTTTTGCAGTTTTGTCGAGTAGCTCGCGTCTTAGCCCCTGTCGTTATTTGTGTTTTCTCTGGTCTCATGTCACTCTCAAACTGAAGCGCCATCTTCATCTCACACTCACCTGCGCGAGGTTCATGAATATTCATCATCGCGCGTTCCCATTGGTCGATTGTTTGCCGACGTCTGATGTTAGGGCGGGAACAACGCTAAACATCTATTTCATATTCATAAGCAGCCCTGCTAGGGCATTTAGCGGTTCCACTGCAGCAGCAGAAACGCGGAGAACAGAGACAGACGACCATAATTACCATAAAAACATCACTACAGAAGAAAACGAGCGAGAGATTTACAGTTTTTCTTGATTTCACAGGAGTTTTTGAGGTTATGGTTTTATTCTAATGGATCTAGTGCAGTTTTATCACCCGGAATCCTTTTCTTTCCCTTCTGAACAGAACGCGTAAGTAACTTTGCTCATTTATAACTTTATTTGGAGATAATTATGCTTTAGTTTTGCTAAATGTGGTGTGCTGTAACTTTATACACATGTATTTACAGTGTTGACCTGTTTATCCTAAAATATTACTTCAGTTATTAGTGTTACTGTAAAAATAAGTGAACTAATTAAGCAAAATTCCAGCAAAATACGGATATACCTCATATAAATACAAATACAACCCATTATAGATCATTTTAGGGTAACACTTTTCAATAAGATTCCATTGAAATTGAATATATTTACTAACGTGAACTAAGAATGAACAAAACAAAACAATGTACAGTATTATTAAAATCCATTGAAGTGCTTGAAGATTAGTTAACTAACAATGAACGACTACATTTTTGTTAACAAACATGAGTAAATTCTGCAATAAATGTATTGTCCATTGTCTGTTCGTAAATCCTTGTTTGTTAGTAAAGATTGTAACCAACATTAATGGAACCTTACTGTAAAGTGTGACCCATTTAAGTTATGAAATGCTTAATATTTTGAAGGAAGCTCTATAATAGTCTATATTTTCTACTGTATATTTATATTTTATGATAGTATAATATGTATATGTGCTTAAGAAAAAAAATCAAGAAAAGGGTTGATCACAATCAAACCAAGATCACAGAGAAGATTGGAATTTCCAATGAAATTTTTTTTAAAAATTAAAATAATGCATAAATTAAAAGAATGCATTCATTGGGTATCAGCTCTTTAACTTTAACTTTGTTTCTGGTTTTTAAAAGCACCAGTGATACGAAAGTGTTTGGTTAAGCCATAGTGCTTTACATTTTCATCTATGCATTTGACAGATTTATGCTCTTATGCAAAGCGACCAGTTTTTGTACCAGTTTCTGCCTTTCCTGGGAATTGTACATAAAACCTTTTTCTTTTCCTTCAGACTTTCTTCTTAATAATATAATTTCAGAAAATTTGCAAATTCTAAATAGTGGAATCATATACTGTAAGCAGTGACTCAAATGAGTCAAATAAGTAGTGCTAATATTGTTTTTAATTTATATTTGCATGTGATTTCAGACCGAATATTCAAAGTACTATGCTAAACAATATAGGGAGCAAGTCACAAGTTGTCACTGAAGGAATGTGTGAATATAAAACCAAGTTTACCTCAATAAACATTTCCATTGTTACACTCTAAACACTTGTATTAACCCAAACGCTAGATCAAATATGGACCAACCCAACTGCTGGGTTAAAGGCTGTAATTTTAAATTTATTGTCAAAAATGAAGGTTTATCCAAATTTGTCCCTACATTCTTAATACAACACAGCTTTTTTGTTTTTAGAGCATAGTGTCATGCTTTACTGAGAAGAACTTATGTACATTTAGCCATTTAGCAGATGCATATGTCCAAAGCGACTTACAATTAAAGAGGCATTAGGACTGGGCGATATGGCAAAAATGCAATCTCAATAATTGTTTTCTATATTAAACGATAATGATATAGATTTCGATATAAGTTGTGAATGCTTTCAGATTTAAAAGAGTACCCCAAAAATGACTGAAGCCACAAAAATGAGAGGCTCCATTAAATGGCATAACATATTTTAGGCCGATAAATGTTCAGTGGCCAAAAATTCAGTACATCTCTAATATCAACACACTTTTAGATTCCCATTGTTGCACATTTCTGCTGTGTGATTGGCTCGTAGATATATATTATTATAAATATTGAGTAAAAAAGTGCAGTGCTTATCATTATTGACATAAATTTTATCCCGATTTGATATAATATAGTTTATCGGGTCAGCCCTAGGAGGCATTCACAAGCAATTCACAAACAAGAAATGCTAATTATCTAAAGGAACTGTTATTGCTCAGAGAGTTAAGTGCTAGAGTTGGGGGGGTTGTTTGTTTTTTAGAGGGAAGAGTGTTCATACAGGTGGTTTGTCAGGCCCACTCACCTGTGCAACGCTCAATTCATAAATGCACAATTTTTGTTTAGTTTTTTTTTATGTATATGTATATATAGAGCAGGGGTGCCCACACCTTTTCTTATGAAAGGCCAAACACTTCGGTGGGCCGAAGGTAAATATGCCAAACATTATTAAAGTTGCCATTGGTGATTTCCTAATTGATTTAATATTTTAAAATAACTAGAAAACATTGCTTTATATTAATTAATACAGTATATATTTTCACATTTTATAATGAACTTATTACAGGTATTACAAAATCTATTCATAACAGAATGGAGTTACACTAGCTCAAAATTACAATCTCTACAATTTGCTCGAAATTACAATCTCTGTTAAAGGCATTCGCCCCAACCCTGTTTACCTGGTTAACCCCTAACATTAACATGGGCCAACCTTGGCCCTAGTATGGACATCTCTGATGTAGAGTGATTGTAAGAATGTGTCTGGTGCAAGTGTTGGTTAAAAAGATGAAAATGTGTCTCTTCTACAGGTGGTTTGTCAAACCCACTCACCTGTGCAAAGCTCAATTTATTAATGCATAATTTTTGTTTTGTTTTTATATGTAATAGATGAAGTGATTGTAATGCTGTGTTCACACCAGACACGGTACACGCAGATAAATGGCAATATTCGCGAGTAAATAGAACATTTTGAGTTTATTCCATTCATTTGTGCATCAAATTCACTTCACAATTGACGCGGATTCGCATGATGGGCAGGGCTTCTGTCTGCCCGGTGACTCTAGTTTCATTGCTAGATTGCTAACATGGATTTTAATGAGAGAATAGCTGTGGTTATGTGCTTTATGAAGGCTGAAAAACAGTGTCGATTCGTTTGGAGCCGTGTCTGAGTCCACTAGATCTTTTCAGAGGTGCACTCAGCTCTGTGAGTACATAAACTACTCCAGAAAATTAACCTGGATGATGGAGGCTTTCAGCGGTGCTTTCAACTGAGCCGAGCCCAGTTTGATGAACTGTTGTCGGTGTCAGCAGGAGGATTTTCCCCTAGGAGACCAACAACAGGCCCCTACAAGAGAAAGCTCCTGATTGGTTAACACGGTGCGAATGTCTGCTGAAGTTCTATTGTCTATTCGCGTCTTTGCATTGACTTAACATGTAAATCACTCACGCTTGACGCTTCTTTCGCGTCTGGTATGAAGGCAGCATAAGAATGTGTCTGGTGCAAAAACTGGTGCAAGTGTCGTGAAAAATATGAAAGAGTGTGTTTTCTACAGGTGGTTTGTCAAGCCCACTCACCTGTGCGAACCTCACTTCATAAATGCACAATTTTTGTTTAGTTTTTATATATATATATATAGATCAGGGCTAATCAATTGGTGGCCCGCGGACTGAATTCGGCTCCCAAGATAATTTGTTCCGGCTCTCTAAATAGTGTGACCAAGACATCAAAAATAAATTCAGTTTAGTCAAAAAACGGTTGCTATAGTGAAGTGACGTACGTCTATTCAATACAGCACGAGCTACAGTTGAAGGCTGCGCAGAGAGTGAGTCAAGTGACAGTAAGCGAGTGGCGCGAGCAGCCGAAAACACTTGGATATGTTTATAGAAAAGGTTTGTACAATGCACTGATATCGTTAATACGGATGCAATGATTAGCCGATTTCACTATTTACCGAACTTAAATACATTACGGTTAGTTAATCGTAAAGGCTTCTCAACGCCGCATCTCTGTTGAACAGAACTAAACTGCTGCAACTAAACAAAGTTATGCTAACTATGTGCTAGTTTAAAGTTCTAAGCTTAAACCGAGGCTAATACACACGCACACTAGATTAACTATAGCAGCAGGCTGTTCACATATTGCGTCTTTTCCGCACACAATTTCATTGTGCGGATATTGACATTGAGACGTGCGCATATTGGGAGCAAGGCTCGCAAGTGGACCCACGCACTCGCCCCCTCCAGAAGTACACAGTTCAAATGATCTCACGCTGTAGCAGTAAGAGTTGTGCGTGGCTTTCAGTACAATATAAACAAAAGATACGTTAGACGAATTATTACAAATGATTAAAATGATTATGAATAAACACAGATGATAACAACAGTTGATTTAAATTCTTAGCTATTATATAGCTTAAATTAATGTTAGACAAATACTATTTTTTGTTTATTTCATTCTTATTTATTTATTCATTGTTCTGTCATTTGTTTTCATTGTAAAATGATCACTCATGTTTAAATCAAAAACTTTTTCATTTATTTTTAAGTCCAAAGAGAGAAATGGACTATTGTTTGTTGTTTTATTATTATTTTGTGCTGTATTATTTTGTTACTGAGCAGCAATAAACAACACTTTAAAATATAAACAGTTTTCTTGTGATTTTAGTAGTGTTTTAAAAATTAACAAATGCATAATAACCCATGATTATTCTTCAGACTACAATCGTACAACCAAAATCTGTAATCGTTGCATCCCTAATTGTTATGCAGTTTAAATCATAACATATGAACGTGTTTAAATGTAGAAGAAGCTTACTTGAGCAATACACATATTTTCTTGTGCTTTGAAATTCGAATATTTGTAAATAAGCCACATTGTGCAATGCACTGATGTTATGTAGTTTTAAAATACAGCATATTAACGTTTTAATGTCTTAAGGAGCAAAAATACAGCATATGGGCTCTTATATTGCTGTTGTGTCATCACTTATATTGTAAGTCATATCTCTCCAGCCCCTCATTTGGGATGCTTTTCATGAACTGGCCCCCATGACTAACTAATTGAATAGCCCTGATATAGAGATTGTAAGGATGTGTCCGGTGCAAATGTGCAAAAACTACAGGTGGTTTGTCAAGCCCACTCACCTGTGCGAAGCTCACTTCATAAATGCACAATTTTTATTTTGTTTTGTATATATAGAGAGTAATTAAAAGGATGTTTCTGGTGCAAAAACTTGTGCAAGTGTCAGTTAAAAGATGAAAAAATGTGTGAAAGTCTCGGTTCAAGGGGTGGAGAAGTGTCTTTTTTTTTTTACAGGTGGTTTGTCAAGCCCACTCACCTGTGTGAGGCGCACTCAGAATTAATAATGTTTTGGGGGTGTTGTGTTGTGAATTGCGGGAGAGAAAAGAACCATCAGTGTGGCATTAACAATTGATCAACCTGATCAACAGAGGTTGGGGAAATGATGACTGAAAATTATGGAGTTAGTTGTATTGCTAACTCTTGCTTTAAAAGTGTTGAGAAACTCGGGGAAGAAAAAAAATCTCAAATGTAATCCTGCTGTATATTTACGTAAGGATTGAGGCAGAGCGCTTTAATAAGCACACGTTCTGGCAGCGTTTACTGACCGTCTTACGGCAATAGGATTTGTGGATGTGTGATGGAGTCACAGGTAATTCCTCTGGATCCCAGACAAAAACCCTGATGGGCTTTAAGATCACGTTACTGGCTGCTGCTGCAGGGTGTGTGTGTGTGTGTGTGTGTGAGGGATAGAACAGGACAGGTGTGTTCAGGTGCTGTGTGTGCTGTAAACACCACACCTGACATGGTGGGAAATCTGTAGTTGTGCTGATAAAAAGGAAAACTAGGGCACTAAAGTTGCCGATCTGTCAGATTTCAGCTCGTTTCAGCTTTTTATGTATTGTAAAACCTGGTGAATTTGCTGTAAAAATGGCTGAAAGTTGGTTAGAACTGTGTTTCAGTTAACCATGGTTGGTAAAAATACCTTCATGGTAAACATAAACTGTTTGTAGAACATGCACAGCGTGACCTACACAAGGACAAAACATCATCAGGGTAACACACGTGATGGTAAAAAACTATTTATATATATATATATATATATATATTATTTACGGTTTTCTATCAGAATGTATTTTAAAATGTAATTTATTATTATAATGCAAAGTTTTCAGCAATAAATTACATTTTAATATACATTGAAAATAGAAAACAGTCATTTAAAATTGTAAAATGACTTCTGAAGAGGGGTGACGCAGTGGCTAAGTGGTTACACTGTCGCCTCACAGCAAGAAGGTCGCTGGTTCGAGTCCTGGCTGGGTCAGGTGGCGTTTCTGTGTGGAGTTGGCATGTTCTCCCTGTGTTCGCATGGGTTTCCTCCGGGTGCTTCGGTTTCCCCCACAGTCCAAACACATGCGCTATAGGTGAATTGAACAAACTAAATTAGCCGTAGTGTATGTGTGTGAATGCAAGAGTGTATGGGTGTTTCCCAGTGCTGGAAGGGTATCCGCTGTGTAAAACATATGGTGGATGTTGTCGCCAGTGGTGTAGTGGTTAGTGCGTCGACACATGCACTCCGGTGCTCACGGCGACCCGAGTTCAATTCCCGCTTCGTGGTCCTGTGCCGATCCTTCCCCTCTTTCTGCTCCCCATGCTTTCCTGTCAATACTCTCTACTTTCCTATCCAATAAAGGTGAAAACCCTGAAAAAATTATTGTTTAAAAGATAAAAGATAAGTTGGCGATTCATTCCGCTGTGGCGACCCCTGATTAATAAAGGGACTAAACCGAAAAGAAAATGCATGAATGTTGAAAAAAGTCTCTCCATTAAACAGAACTTGGTAAAAAATATATAAAATAATTCAAATTTAATATAACAGGGCTAATAATTCTGGCTTGAGCTGTATATATTTTAAAAATATCTCTTTTGTTTATTTCTAAAGCTTCATGGACATGATGTCAGTCAGCGGACACTGTCCCCCCTACATTAAGACCGAACCATCAAGTCCCTCCTCCCTGTCAGACAGTCTGACCCAGCACAGTCCCGGAGCCTCATCAGACGCCGGGAGCAGCTACAGTTCAGGACCTAAAGGAAACCCGGCAGGCCTGGACTCTCCGGGATCATACCCGCGCGGCACCCCCTGCAGGCTGCTGGAGGAAGCGCAGTCAAAGGGAGAATACGGGCTGAGCTCGGGCCCTAAACGCTTGTGCCTTGTGTGTGGAGATGTCGCTTCTGGATTCCACTATGGAGTGGCTTCATGCGAGGCCTGCAAAGCATTTTTCAAACGCACCATCCAAGGTCAGGAGTTACCTTTTATGCATACGATTTTTTTGTATTTACATTTGAAAGTTTTTTTTATAATGATTTAAATTTTGTATTGTATTCGTTTTGTTTAAACTACAAAAGAAAACAAAGGTAACCATATTGATTTTGTTTGCCCACATTGCTAGTTTTGTGGTGAACAATTCAGCTGTGCATATAAAAATGTGTGCCCCATAGACTCTAAAAGATATGGACGTTGTATCTGTTACATCACCATAGGTTTCTGAAGAGCGCAAAAGAAGCTACAAGTAGGCGTGGTCAACTGTTGCCGTTTTGTTAGTGTATCATCGCATCAACTGCGGGATACCAAACAAGGGCAAAGAGGCGGAGCATGAGCGGGACAGTTATTAACCCATCTGTTTTGCTTAGACGGGCTTTTTTGTTTGGGGGAAACGCTTAATACTTTATTACCCGTGACTCGTTTGTGTTCTGATCACATGTGCGTGGTTGTACACTATAGCAATAAAGTGTTTAGACATTTAAAAACACTGTTGTATTACATTAAGCCACTAAGCATTGTTCTTATGATGTTTTTATACAGGAGGAAAACGCGAATTACTTTCAAACACTATAAATATAGTCTGTGGTAATAAATGCAAGGCTATTGATTCACTCCTCCTTGTGAATCATCAGTCTACAGCAATCGATGATTGGCTCCTGTACTAGAAGACTGTGCTTCAATCACCATATTGACCATTACACTTTTCCCCATTGAAAACTAAACTGTATGAGTGACAAGTCTTGTGTATTCTATAGTCTTTGTTAGGTCTGTCTGAGGTATTGGACGTGGCTTACATACTTAAACACACCCCTCCAACAGTCGGTTATGACAACAAACAGATATGGTGAGGAGGAGGTGTCTGTTAGGTTGTAATAACTCTCCCAAAATGCTTTCCCCATTCTTTCGGTATGAAACGCCTACTGTACTACATCCAATCAGCTCGCAGTAAGAAAACAAGCCACGCCCACTGTTTTCTTATTTAATATTTTGTTTCTCTTGGAACTGCGTCATGAAACTAAAATGGTTGCTGCTTCAAGTTCTTGAACTTTAATGGTCATCAGCATGTTAATTCCTTAAAAAATTTTTTATATTTATATATATATATTTTTTAAATGCACATTTATATGTATTTATGTGTGTATTTTATCATCTTTGCATCAAATTATAAAAAACAAATTACTGCCTGTGGGAGGCACTTGTAATGCAGCATCTATGGGGGCAGGACAGTAAATTTGATGTTATTCTCTTATCTGGCTGCCGTTATCAGTGTCACACAATTTTTTTTCCTTTTTCTGAAAGTCTTGATAAGACCATTGTGGAGTTTTTCTTTCATTATTTCAGCAAATAGGGTTGTAAAATATTATTTATTGTACTCTCCCCCATTCACTGTGCTCTAAACATACCTAACTATGACGATTTCTGCTACTGAGAAACCCGGAAATGTGAAAAGGGTCCTTCATTTATTTATTTACTTCTTTATTTTAGATTTAAATATTGAAGATTTTATAATTGTTTTTGTTTTAGTAGTTAATTTTCGTTTTAGATTTTACATTTTAATTTATATATATATATATATATATATATATATATATATATAGATATATATATTCATATTTTTATTATTTATGTTTATTATTATATATATATAAGGTCGCTGGTTCGAGCCTTGGCTGGGTCAGTTGGCATTTCTGTGTGGAGTTTGCATGTTCTCCTCGTGTTCGCGTGGGTTTCCTCCAGGTGCTCCGGTTTCCCCCCAGTCCAAACACATGCGCTATAAGTGAATTGAAGAAACTAAAATGACCGTAGAGTATGTATTTGAATGCTGGAGTGTGTAGGTGTTTCCCAGTGTTGGGTTGTGGCTGGAAAGGCATCCGCTGCATAAAACATATGCTGGATAAGTTGGTGGTTCATTCCACTGTGGCGACCCTAGATTAATAAAGGGATTAAGCCGAAAAGAAACTGAATGAATCAATGAAATATCAGTTGATCATAAAATCGGCACATTAGAAAGATTTCTGGAGGATCGTGTTACATGATGCTAAAAATTAATTAATCTTTACAACAACAAATCCAAAAAAGCAAAACTGAATATTTTACATTGTAATAATATTTCACAATATTGCAATTTTTACTTACTGTATGTTCTTTATCAAATAAATGCTTTATAATGTAAGCAATACCACTGTGGTTTCTACACATTTTTTGTTGACATGTGTCGTAATACACTCTCTAATGATGTAATGATGGGGATTGGTGGGGTCAGAGGTTAAACACACACACCCCTCTGTCTAGTGTGCTGCAGAAAGGGAAACGTGTGTTAGTGATGTTTTTTTGATGATTCTGATCCTGATGTGTGTGTGTGTGTGTGTGTGTGTCTATCAGGGAACATAGAGTACAGTTGTTCAGTCAGCAGAGACTGTGAGATCACTAAACGGAGAAGGAAGTCCTGTCAGGCCTGTCGCTTCACCAAGTGTCTGTCTGTGGGGATGCTGAGAGAAGGTGAGAGTTCAACATCACACTTCAAATGTTAAAACATATAAATATATGCATATGTGTGTATTCAGTAGAACAGTAAAGGCACATAATATGTAAGATTTTTCCATCAGTAGAATGATGTTGTACAGTTTGCTGAAATAAGCATTTTTGACTAGTGAGATGGAGAGTGTTTTTTGTGTCCGTGCTAATTAGGGTTGGGCCGATAGACGATGTCATCGTCCATTGCCGATGCCTAATAGGCAACACGACGCTGAGCCGGGATCGCCGATCCTCCACCCCGCCCCCGTCGCAAACTCTCTCGCGGAAAATAAACACTCAGGCACTGTTTATACTAATATAACTTAATGTTAAAATGGCATTTTAGAACGAAAATGATCCACATCCACACCTTGTTTTACCTAGCATTTTTGAACAGCCCTCCATCCGCTGAAAACGCACATCACGTGAGCACACACACACACACACAGCCACACACACTGTCATGCGCTGGTCTGAGCTTCAGTGAGCAGTGCACGTTGGACAGTTTATCAAGGATGTACCGCTGGATCGAGTTTCACTATAGTTGTTAAACATCAGACATCCCAAGTCTCCTGGAAGTTCCGGGAGTCTCCCGCAAATGCATAGAGACTCCTGCAAACGAGAGAGAATCTCGCAGAAATCACGCGTCTTCCTCCCGGTCCTCAAATAAGTCTCGCACCCTTCTCACCTCTCACCACCGCATCCCTCCTCGTTCCCCCTCCAAATACCCCCCTTTCTCTCTCTCCGGCTGTACACATGACGTCGATGCAATCGCGATGTTTCACATTAGACATTGTACAATGCCAAATTGGTCAACATCGCCTAACCCTAGAGCTAATGGTGCCACACTCCCTCCATTTCTGGTTTTATATTAAACAGGGAAACAGCAGTGAAGCTTTAATATGTTGTGTGTTTTTAATCGACTGCACAGAGCAGCATTATAACAGAAGCCTTAAATGTGTTTAGTCTGATAAAACAGCACTGCTACTTCTCCACGCAATCACGAGCTGAAGAACCAGAAGTGGTGGACTGTGGCATAATAAAAGCTCTGCTGTTTTAGTGTTGCGTCCTGCTCGTCTTTCATCAGCAATTGCTTCAGTGTCGATTGCTTTAAGGTCTTGCACACTGAAGTCTGAAAAATTTCATGTGCGTTATTTTCGTATTCATATGTGAAAAATTTGTCCCGTAAACAATCCTTGCACACTGAATCCAATGCGTATTAATTAATCAATCATGAAAATACGCGAAACATTTCAGAGTCAGTTCAAGCATTCAAGCGTTCTCCTCTCTTCTCCAAAGTAGAAAAAGAAAGAGGAATAGGCTACATAGGGTGTTCATTTAATACTAGCCTACACAGAGAGGAAGGAGAGAGTTCTCCTTATCAAAGAGCTGTGCTCCTACGATTATCTCGAAATGCAAAGTTTATTTCAGGAAATCAGTGATATTTTGATACAGTGCTTGTGATACTTAACACATTCACGTATGTAAACTAATCTTGGACAGAGACTGCCAGTACCAATAGACGTTATAATAGATGGCTGCCACGTTCACGTATCGAACCAAGGGACCGAAAGCAGACCATGCTTTCTATTGTAATGTTTATGGGCAGTATGTCAAATGTATGGACACACACACCAAGCAGCAGCAGGGAGTGCTACACCAGTCACTGAATCCAGCATATAGCTGTCCGCCACATTCTGTCTTTATTTTATGCACTGTGTTTGTCATGAAGTTATCTGTGAATCAAGTGACTGCATTCTGTATTTAGCTTTTCGCTTGTATGGTGGCTCTGAACCTCTCAAAGTGCTTTTTTGGATGCAAAAAGCGGAAAAAATTTAACCCTGTTTGATTTTTTTTGTTTATGATGGACAAAAGTTTCGGATTCAGTGTGCAATAACCTTTAGTCTGCTTCATACCATGATAAGTGTTGAATACTTTAGCTCGTCATCAACATGATTTCTGTCCTGTAGGATGTAATGAAGACCACAACTCCCATAATTCCATACTTAGTCATAGCCTCATCAAAATAAACCTTTGTTTATTACTAATACACTCCCTCTAGTGGCAGTAGTAGAAAATGACATACTTTGCCTTTAAAAGAAGATTTTTAGCTGAAAGTAGATGAGTGCAGTTTGAGAATAAAAAAGCATACAGGCAAAATCAAATTAATTCCTGAATTGTCCCTTTAAATGTTTTTATTTTCACCGAAATCCATCAGGATTATTCTCATTATATTGTCATTACTGTAATAAAAATATTTTTTAATTAAGATAAAGATAAGATAAATGCATTTTAAAGAATTACAGTTTAGATTTTGATTTATTTTTAGGAAAAATAAACATTTTAAACGTCAATTGTGGTTGTAAATGCCCTTTAAATTTCCTAAAGAAGCACTCCACTTTTTTTTTTTTACAACTCTCCTAGAGTTAAACATTTGAGTTTTACTATTTTTGAATCCATTCAGCCGATCTCCGGATCTGGTGCTTTTAGCTTAGCTTAGCATAAATCATTGAATTGGATTAGACCATTAGCATCTCATTAAAAATGACCAAAGAGTTTCTATAATTTTCCTTTTAATAGCATGACTTTCCTATAGTTATATCGTATACCTTGGCTGCAGCAGGAGTAATTATATTTTACAGTACCTGAAACTCCCTAGTCCAGTAACAGCACTTCGTATTATCATTGCATCTGCTGCAAGCATCGTAAGGCAGCAATGTTGCCTGCTTATTATGCCAGAAAGAAAGTAGTTATTAGCCATTTCAGCTTAGAAAACAGCAACTATTCATTTTCCATCAGTCTTACAACTACAGAAGCGTCGAATAGCAAAATTATAAAACCTCTGTTAAAGGAATATGCTAATGGTCTAATCCGATTCAATGATCTATGCTAAGCTAAGCTAAAAGTGCTCCTGTCAGACTCAGAGATTGCCTGAAGAGACTCAAAACTGGTTAGATCTGTTTGTTTCTTGAGGAGTTTTAATACAAGCCTATTATGAGTGGAGTGTTTTTTTTAAAGCTTCACTAATTATGACGATTATATTGTTTGTTGCTATTTAATATTTGAGGTCAGCATTTTTATTGTCTGCACCAGAACGGAGCTGTTGTACCATTTGCTGCTTTATGCAAACAGATTGTTTAATTTCTTTCTTTTTTTGATGATGTGAGCAAGTTCTTGACAGGTTTTGTGAGGTTTTGACAATGGCACAATGCATTCAGCGCTGTATATTATTTGATATCTTTTGGTTTATTTTTCTGTGGAAGATTAAACACTCACATCATGGGCTTTTGGGAAACGCAGCTGTACTCTAGTGCTTTCATATACGCAGCCGTAAAACTAATAATTATATTCTTTTGAAAGTGAAATAGTCAGCAAATTGGCAAAGAGTGTTAGATTAGTGCAGGTGTGGAGCCGTATTATTGCTGCCCTCATTTTGTTTCAGTGCACCTGCTTTTTTAAAATGCTGCCAAAAAAAGTATAAAGGCAAACAGAAAAAGTTGTTTCTCGTTTCAATTGGCTGTTTATTTTAGTCCGTTTCATTATGCTTGTTCTACTTTGCAAACACGCTTTTTTTCCCTCATCCCAAATCTGCATTATTAGGAAAAACAATTACTTGTGTGATATACAAAAAAACCCACTTCTTTTGTTTTTATATAAAGCAAAATAAATTAAAGTAGTGGCCAAAATACTTCATATTTTTTTGTGTATTTTAGTGTATTTATATACTTTATATATTTATGCAATATTCTACACACACTTTATATATTTCCTCAAAATTCTACACACAATACCCCCCCAAAATATATATATATATATATATATATATATATATATATATATATATATATATATATATATATAAAATAAAAACCTAAAAAATCACATGTACATCAGTATTCACAGACTTTGTTGATGCACCTTTGGCAGCAATTACAGCCTCAAGTCTTTATGAATATGATGCCACAAGCTTGGCACACCTGTCTTTGGGAATTTTTGCCCATTCCTCTTTGCAGTACCTCTCAAGCTCTATCAGGTTGGATGGGAAGCGACGGTATACAGCCCTTTTCAGATCTCTCCAGAGATGTTCAATAGGATTTAGGTCTGGGCTCTGTCTGGGCCATTCAAGGACATTCATCGAGTTGTTGTGAAGCCACTCCATTGATATTTTGGCATTGTGCTTTGGGTTATTGTCCTGCTGGAAGATGAACCGTCGCCCCAGTCTGAGGTCAAGAGCACTCTGAAGCAGGTTTTCATTCAGGATGTCTCTGTACATTGCTGCATTCATCTTTTCCTCTATCCTGACTAGTCTTCCAGTTCCTGCTGCTGAAAAACATCCCCACAGCATGATGCTGCCACCACCATGCTTCACTGTAGGGATGGTATTAGCCTGGTGATGAGCGGTGCCTGGTTTTCTCCTAACATAACGCCTGGCATTCACTCCAAAGAGTAAAATTTTTGTCTCATCAGACCAGAGGATTTAGTTTCTTATGGTCTGAGGGTCCTTCAGATCCCTTTTGGCAAATTCCAGGCGAGGAGTGACCTCAGACAGAGTGACCATCGGGTTATTGATCACCTCCCTGACTAAGGCCCCATTTCCCCTGATCACTTAGCTTAGATGGCCGGTCAGCTCTAGTCCTGGTGGTTCCAAACATCTTCCACTGATAGATCATGCAGGCCACTGTGCTCATTGGAACTTTCAGAGCAGTAGAAATGTTTCTGTAACCTTCCCCAGCCTTGTGCCTCGAGACAATCCTGTCTCGGAGGTCTACAGACAATTCCTTTGTCTTCATGCTTGGTTTGTGCTTTGACATGCACTGTCAACCCTGGGACCTTATATAGACAGGTGTATGCCTTTTCAAATCCGGTCCAATCAACTGAATTTACCACAGGTGAACTCCAATTAAGCTGCTGAAACATCTCAAGAATGATCAGTGGAAACAGAATGTACCTGAGCTCCATTTAGAGCTTCAAGGCAAAGGCTGTGAATACTGATGTACATGTGATTTTTAAACTTTTTTTTTTTTATAAATTTGCAACAATTTTAAAAACTCTTTTTTCACATTGTCATTATGGGGTATTGTGTGTAGCATTGTACGATATGATATAATCCTGTGTCAGGGAGTAATCTTTACACATTCATTTATACAGTGTGTTAATATTATTGTACTTTTTGGTTGTTTTAAAGATTAATATATCAATTGTATTATTAATTTTAATATATTATAATAGGGGCGACATGGTGGCTCAGTGGTTAGCACTGTTGCCTCACAGCAAGAAGGTTGCTGGTTTGAGTCCCAGCTGGGCCAGTTGGCTTTTCTGTGTGAAGTTTGCATGTTCTCCCTGTGTTGGCGTGGGTTTCCACCGGGTGCTCCGGTGTCCTGACATTTTATCCTAATATGCTACTAACTCTGTATTTGAATGATTCTGAGGTTAGGGTTAGGGATTAGGTAGGCTAGGGCAATATTACAGCTTCATATCACACTACTCCAAAAAATTTATACTGGTAGCAAAATCTGATGGCTAGCATATTGCGTCATCAAAATGTGCTACCTATATTTTGAATGGGAGGTAGGACAATCTGACAAGGTAGGACTAATCGACAGAACACCGGTTTCCTCCCCAGTTCAAAGACATGTGCCATAGGTAATTTGGATGAGCTAAATTGCCCTTAGTGTATGAGTGTGCATGTAAGACTGTATGGGGGTTTCTCAGTACTGCGTTGCAGCTAGGGATGCAACGATTATAGATTTTGGTTGTACGATTATAGTCTGAGGAATAATCATGGTATCACAGTTTTCATGATTATTATGCATTCATTAATTTCAAAACACTAATTTTGTAAAAATCACATGAGAACTCTTTATATTTTAAAGTGTTATTTATTGCTGCTCAATAACCAATTAATACAGCACAAAGTAATAATAAAAACAAACACTAGTCCATTTCTCTGTGGACTAAATAAGTGAAAAAAAGTTTTTGGCATTTTAACATAAGTAATAATTTTACACTGAAAATAAATGACAGAACAATGAATGAATGAATGAATAAGAATAAAAAAAGATCTCTTGGGAGTAGAAATGTGTATATTCCATACAAAGCATGAAGCTGATCGCTGGAAGGGCATCCGCTGTGTTAAACATATGCTGGATAAGTTGGCGGTTCATTCCACTGTGGTGACCTCTGTTAATCAGAGACTAAGCTAAAGGAAAATGAATGAATGGGTGATTATTTATACATTGTTATAGCCATAAATTGATGACTTGGCAATAAATAAACAAACAAATAAAATATAATGCATCACTATGCTCACATTGACATACTTTTAATAATAATCACTTCTCAGCCTTGTCAAAATATGTCTAAAATGTATTTGTTTTTTGTTTTGTTTTATTAAATGATGTACATTGTAGTGTGTTATTTTTTAAACGTTACTTAAATAAATGAATAAATAAAAATGACATATATATTTCTGACACTTCAAACTGTTTTTAGATCAAATGATGGTATTGTCTCATCCCCGAATCGGCATTAATTTTCTTCTGTTTGTGTTTCTCCAGGTGTGCGTTTGGACCGGGTTCGAGGAGGACGGCAGAAGTATAAGAGGAGAATTGACTCTGATTCCAGTGTTTACCTCAGTGTGCCACTTCCTCACAGAAAACCAGGTAAAAAGTTCCACTTCATACAGAAACATCTGCAAACTATTCATTCATTTTCCTTGGCTTAGACGGTTTATTCATTAGGGGTCGCCCCAGCGGAATGAACCGCCAACCTATCCAACATATGTTTTACACAGCGGATTCCTTTCCAGCTGCATCCCAGTACTTGGAAATCTGCAAACTATTTACACTATATATTCTTGAGAATATAACGTGTGTCTGTTGTATTTTATCAGCATGATATGGTAGTATTTAACTTACTCTGCAAAGTAGTGTTTAAATTTTAATTCCAATAGGAGTGCAAACTTTTAATAACACAGTATAAGAAAGCTGCATCTGTTTGGGCTTTTTTAGTGTCCTGCAGCGCTCAAGCTGAAAATAAGGTGGTGACGCTTCTGCTGGGGGCGGAGCCAGAGAAGGTGTGTGCCATGCCTGACCCCGCCCTTCCTGACAGTGACATCAAAGCCCTGACGACCCTGTGTGACCTCGCTGACCGAGAGCTGGTGTTGAACATCAGCTGGGCCAAACACATACCAGGTACTGAGAAATATACATACACACACACACAAACACACACATACACCCTGTGTCTAGATATAGATAGATAGATAGATAGATAGATAGATAGATAGATAGATAGATAGATAGATAGATAGATAGATAGATAGATAGAGATAGATATAGATATAGATAGATAGATAGATAGATAGATAGACAGACAGACAGACAGACAGACAGACAGACAGACAGACAGACAGACAGACACATGCATCCACAAGCTCACATGAACAGACCCGCATATATGCACACACTCATAGACACAGTAACAATTATACACGCACACGTATGCGCACACACATATGTACACAGTAGGTGTTTATGTACACACACATATGAGCACACCCTTGTATATGCACACACGTATAGACACATTAACATTTATACAAACACACACACATACACGTGCTTTATCTGCTGTCTGTTTTGGACACAGAGGGGTGAAGTACTGTTAGTTCAGATGAGATTGGGAAAACAGCTGTGTGTTGCTGTCAGATACACACACACACACACATTCTGTCAAAAACACAAGATGCTTTCAGAGGTATTTGACAATATAAATATCATCCTTTATTCAAGACTTCAAGTTTTTTTGCAGCTCTGAACACCAGCGTTTATGTTTCTGTTGTGTGTTCAGAGATGCTCCTCTGCAGACCTCAGTTGTAACAAGTGGTTATTTGAGTTACTGTTGCCTTTCTATCAGCCTAAACCAGTCTGGCCATTCTCCTCTGGGATCAACAAGGCATTTGTGCCCACAGAACTGCCGCTCACTGGATATTTTCTCTTTTTCAGACCATTTTCTGTAAACCCTAGAGATGGTTGTGCGTGAAAATCCCAGTAGATCAGCAGTTTCTGAAATACTCAGACCAGCCCGTCTGGCACCAACAACCATGCCACGTTCAAAGTCACTTAAATCCCCTTTCTTACCCATTCTGATGTTCGGTTTAAACTGCCGCAGATCGTCTTGATCATCTCTACATGCCTAAATGCTTTGAGTTGCTGCCATGTGATTGGCTGATTAGAAACTTGTGTTAACGAGCAGTTGGACAGGTGTACCTAATAAAGTGGCCGGTGAGTGTATATGTGTGCCTGTGTGTGTATAATATATATATATATATATATATATATATATATATATATATATATATATATATATATATATATATATATATATATATATATATATATGTATATATATATATTATATACACACAGAGGTATTACATTCATTAAGTATATATATATATTTATTATTTATTTTTTTATCAAAATGAGGTAGTCCTCATCATCAAAGGTTTCATCAGATTCTTTTATAAATCTTATACAACAATGGCTCATTGCACACACACACACACACACACACACACACTAAACTGGTCAGCACCTGTTTTGTGTTGATACTGACCTCTGTAGTAATGCTTACAAAACAAACCACAAATCCAGGTGTGTGTGTGTGTGTGTGGTTCTACATAACATGAATATTATTTGTCATAGTTTTGTGCATCGGATTACAGTGTTTGGTAAATAAATACTATTAGTTCACATTTAAGCAGATAGAATGTGAGTGTATGTCACACACTTGAGGGCACACAATACAGATTTACAGTGTTTTTATATAATATTAATTAACCCTGAGTGCAAAAAATGTTTTAGAAATAAATATTGCAGATTTTTTGGTGACTAAAGTATTTTGGTTCAGTAAAAATATATAACATTACAGACATTTTGGCAGTAAAATATCAAACATTATAGTATTATTCTTGTTAAGTACAAATATCTAAACATGCTTAAAACTAAATAAATTTGCCCTGGAAATTAAACTATGCACGATGTAAGATCATTTATTTATTGCAGAAGGAGATTTATTCTGCTGATTTTGATAATTATCAAGTATAATTATGTAGGTGAATAATAACTTGTATTATTTCTCTAATTAATTTAATCAAATTAATTAACAATGGTTTACATTTACAGGTTTACAATTATTTTCTTGCATTGCAGTACTCATAACAAAAGAAAAATAATAGCAACAACAATAATAATAATAATTATTATTATTTTATCCCTTTTAAAACAGGTCGGCAATTTATGTGCTAATAATCTTAAGAAATTAAGTTGGTTTTTCAAATTAAAATGATTTCTAATTTATTTAAATTAATTTTAAAATTTTGATATTTAATAAAATATATATATTTAGTCAGTATTTGGGTTATCATTGTTTAACAGGTAATGCGGTGATATAAATCAGGTGAGGTGGAAAATGTATACATATCATAAAATGTCATCTATTTCCCATCTAATTACATATTATAATTAAATTTGCAGATATTTTGATAAAATTCTGACAGAAATACCGTTGATGTCAGAATTATTAGCCTCTCTTTGATTTTTTTTTCTCCCTTTTTTAAATATTTCTCAAATGATGTTTAACAGAGCAAGGAAATTTTCACAGTATGTCTGATAATATTTTTTCTTCTAAAGAAAGTTTTATTTTGTTTTATTTCGGCTAGAATAAAAGCAGTTTTTAATTTTTTAAATATCATTTCAAGGTCAATATTATTAGCCCCTTTAAGCTATATTTTTTTCGATAGTCTACAGAACCTACCATTGTTATACAATAACTTGCCTAATTACCCTAACCTGCCTAGTTAACCTAATTAACCTAGTTAAGCCTTTAAATGTCACTTTAAGCTGTATAGAAGTGTCTTGAAAAATATCTAGTCAAATATTATTTACTGTCATCATGGCAAAGATAAAATAAATCAGTTATTAGAGATGAGTTATTAAAACTATTATGTTTAGAAATGTGTTGAAAGAAATCTTCTCTCCGTTAAACAGAAATTGGGGAAAAAAATAAACAGGGGGGCTAATAATTCTGACTTCAACTGTATATACTTGATAAAAGTCTTGTCGTTGATCCCAGTTGTACAGTAAGAGCACTAAATAATAACTTGACTTTTAGTTGATCATTTGTAAAAGTGTCAAAAGGTTGATTTTTCAGATGAATCATCTGTTGAACTGCGTCCCAATCATCACAAATACTGCAGAAGACCAAGTGGAACCCGCATGGACTCAAGATTCTCATAGAAATCAGTCAAGTTTGGTGAGGGAAAATCATGGTTTGGAGTTACATTCAGTATGGGGGCGTGAGAGAGATCTGCAGAGTGGCCTCCACATCAAAGTTCCTGAAAGCAAAGAAGGTCAATGTACTCCAGGATTGGCCAGCCCAGTCACCAGATATGAACAATATTGAGCATATTTGGCGTAAGATGGAGGAGGCATTGAAGATGAATCCAAAGAATCTTGATGAACTCTGGGAGTCCTGCAGGAACGCTTTCTTTGCCATTCCAGATGACTTTATTAATCAGTGATTTGAGTCATTGCAGAGATGTATGGATGCAGTCCTCCAAGCTCATGATGGAGTCAGACACAATATTCATTCTGTTTCCACTGCAGCATGACTTTATATTCTATACTGGACATTATTTCTGTTAAGAAACAAGACTTTTGTCCAAGCAAAGTCAGACCTTTCTGTCCTAATTAAATAATTAAAAATCAAGACATGATCATATTTCATTTGGGTCAAATAAGTGTTATCTAGAGGCCTTTGCCTTTCATATAAGCCACTACTGATACCAAATGATCAAATAGAAGTCAACTTATTATTTGTTGTTCCTAAAACTTGGATAGGAGACAAGACTTCTGCCAGGTAGCGTGTAATATATATATATATATATTAAATAACAGAAGAAATCGATTTTTCACATTCAACCCAAGGCTTTATGTATGTGCATGTGTGTGTGAATTGAGCATATAGATGAGTGGTGTTTTGTGTTCATGTCAACAATGAATTAGTGTGTGTGTGTGTGTGCGTGACAACAGCTTTGTCTTTCCTCTGGCGTCTGAAGCTGGCTGTACGATGACATCATTGATTTAAACAGCTGGGTGTTTTTCACTGCCGTTGTTTAAGTGTCACGATGCCCCTTTGAATCTGTTAACATGTTACACAAATGTCGATGCGTAACTGTTCAGCTCTTGCTCGATCAGCGCAGAGATTCAATCAGCTAATGAACATGAGTCAGCTGATAAACATCACACCACTCCTGCGCCTCTGATCACTGCTGCTTTAATTAACTGTAGAGGAGAAGGAGAGATACTCAGCTGCCACTGACGCACACACACACATACATACAGTATAAACACACACATCACATGCAAACACAGACATTAATACACGTGCATCACACACAAGTGCAATACACACGCATACATCATAGAAAAACACGTGTTTACATATACACATACATATATATCATTCATTCATTTTCCTTCAGCTTAGTCTCATATTTATCAGAGGTCAACACAGTGGAATGAACCGCCAACTATTCCAGCTTATGTTTTACGCAGCGGATACCCTTCCAGCAGCAACCCACTACTGGGAAACACCCATACACTCTCAAATTTACACACACACACACACACACACACACACACATACACGATGGCCAATTTAGCTCACCCAATTCATCTATAGCGCATGTCTTTGGACTGTGTGTGGAAACTGGACCCACGCCAACACATGGAGAACATGCAAACTCAGAAACTGGCCCAATCGGAACTGCAACCAGCAGCGATGAACCAGATCATTATGTTGCTTTTATTTACATTTGAACCCAAACTTTAAGTCAGAATTTGTCAAGGGTATGAGTAATTTTGGGCTTGACTGTATATATGGTGTCTGAATAAATGTTTGTTGGGATATTTTGGTTTATTTAATGAATAAATTAGATGGGAATGTCTTTATTTTACTGATGTCTTTCCTCCGTCTCCGTGTCAGGTTTCTCCAGGCTCTCTCTGTCGGATCAGATGAGTCTCCTTCAGAGCGCCTGGATGGAGATCCTGGTTCTGCGGGTGGCGTTTCGCTCTCTGCCCTGCGACGACAGGCTGCTGTTTGCGGACGATTATATCATGGATGCGGAACAGGCCAAATGTGCCGGTCTGCTGGAGCTGCACACGGCCATATTACAGCTGGTGCGCAGATACAGATGCATGAGTCTGGAGAGAGAAGAGTTCGTCACTCTGAAGGCCATCGCTCTCGCTAACTCAGGTCAGACTCACATTCACACACACTGATCTCCGTGATCGATGTGTGATGCATTTTTAACATACAGTTGAAGTCAGAATTATTAGCCCCCCTGTATATTTTTTTCCCCAGTTTCTGTTTAACGGAGATAATATTTCTTCAACACATTTCTAAACATAATAGTTTTAATAACTCATTTCTAATAACTGATTTATTTTATCTTTGCCATGATGTCAGTAAATAATATTTGACTAGATATTTTTCAAGACACTTCTATACAGCTTAAAGTGACATTTAAAGGCTTAACTAGGTTAATTAGGTTAACTAGGTTAGGGTAATTAGGCAAGTTATTGTATATTGATGGTTTGTTCTGTAGACTATCGAAAAAAATATAAAGGGGCTATTAATTTTGACCTTAAAATGTTTTTATAAAAACAAATATAGCTTAAAGGGGCTAATAATATTGACCTTAAAATGGTTTCTAAAATAATTAAAAACTGCTTTTATTCTAGCCGAAATAAAACAAATTTTCTTCTTCAGAAGAAAAAATATTGTAGGAAATACTGTGAAAAATTCCTTGCGCTGTTTCAAGAGTTCACACTTAGCTGATGATTGATTATAAAGCTTGTTTGGCATGCTGTCACAGAAGAGAGCCCTGAGCTCAAAAGATCCTGGAGCCCGGGGCTCCCATTCGTTTGCAAGGCGAGAGGGGAGTTTGAGCTCAGGTAGATCTCGAGAACTCCTCTGCTGTAGTAGTAGCTAATGAACAGATAGTGATTGCTCTTAAGAGATAACGTCTTACTAGCAGCATGTCCATGGTGCTGATTTGGATTAGTCAATTAACTTAAGTTGCATGTTTTTGGATGGTGGGAGGAAAAAGAGGGGGGGGAAGCCCACGTGAGCACGGGGACAGCGTGTAAACTGTGCACAGAAACATCGGCTGGCTTGATAAGGACTAGAACCAGTGACATCTTGCTGTGAGGCAACAGTGCTAACCACTGGGCCACCGTACCACCCATTTAGGAAAGGAGGAGGAGTAGGGGTGGAAGGGGGGATTCTTCAAAATGAAGATGACTGTTATATGGAACTAAAGCTGAGGTTACACTAGAGTTTGTGTGTGCAAAATTCTGTCGTACGGCGATGCGAAAAAGGGGCGGGATTAAACAAGATGATTAGACATTAAAAAAAGCGAGCGATTGCACCATGTTTTAAATTTCTGTCCAGAGATGTCATGTTTTAATCCTCGATTGGTCTCTCGCAGTCAAGTGATGCGATTTCGCAGGTTACAGTTCACTAAGCTTGAACTTGACGCATGACCTTGCGTTTCCGGTCTGACGCATTCGCGTGTGTATGAATGGAAGTCTATGGGAGGAAAAGCCCAGTGTGACCGCAGCTTTAGGGTATTTATAGTGGCTTAGGAATCGTCGGATTGGTGAATCATAAATTGAATAATGCATGACCGCAAGCAATCATAAGCAGGTGATCCTCTTTAAATTAGTTAATAAATAAACTTCACTAAACATCATTTGGGAAATATCTGAGAAAGAAAACGTAATAATTTTGATCTCAATTGTATATGTATATGAAACAAATTTACATTTAAATATATATGCAAAAATAGAATTGTTCAAATAGTTTTTATGCATGTATGTGTTTATCATATAAAAGCACATTTATCTTATGTCAAAACTAACTTTAATTTATATCTGAATATATTAGTGCTGTAACGGATCACAAATCTCACAGTTCGGATCACATTAGGGGTTTTTTCTCACAGATTGGACCATTTTTCGCATCAGCCAAAAAGGGGAGACGACAAATGTTATTTTCTTTCCATTTAGTCCAAAAACAGCACTGTAAGACACTTTTGGTTTTGACAAACAGAACTTAGAACCTGTCATTTTATTACAATTAAAATGAAGAGATAATCAGCTGAATAATAATATAGTGTAAAACATTCACTACTGTGAAAAATTCACTGTTACTACTGTTGCTGATAATGCTGAATATAGAAATCGAACATTATAATTTGTACTACCTGTATTTATTTTTATTCTCATTTTCAATAAATGATTCAGTTATTCACTCATAACTTTGTTTCATTGCTAGATGGGTCATTTTTGAAGAATTATTCAGTGGCATATTTGTGATGGCTGGTTGTTGCCTCCTTTTGGTTACACAATGTAATTGCTGCCTACAACTTTCATTTTTGAGCGTTGTTAAATGCATATGATGGTGATTGTAATCTTTACCATAAACACCAGTGGTTTTATCTAAACTATAAACTGTTACCCCTGTACTTCTGTGTTATTTGACTGTTTAACTAACTCAGAAGACTAAAGACTCCATCTCTTTCTTGATTTTTGCATTTTTCTAACACAGATTTGAATGCAGCGATTAGAAGGATTAATAAACATATGCAAATCACCATCATTTATAATTTGTTGCGTGGTTGTTGAGATCCCGATCTTTTAATGATTAATCCTGCAGCTTACACTGAATACATTAATGCAGGTAAACAAGTAGTGACAGAAAACACCTTTAATAACCTAAGAAACCCACCACATGCCCAATAACCCACCACAACTTCTTCCGTCATCATTATATTTTACAGGAAAGCCTGAATGCTTTTTTAAATGATGCGAGAAGTGATCTCTCTGCGATCTTTACAAATTCAGGAGTAATCTACAAGTAAAAAAATAGTATGAATCCACGGGTCACGTGTGTTCCGATCCGTGTGTTGTGATGCATACGAATCACGGATCAACTGTGATATGTTACACCCCTAATCAACACATTATTTCAAGAGTTCACACTTAGATATTGCTTGACGCTGTTAGCAGGTTTGACATGCTGTCCCGGGAGAGAACCCTGAGCTCGGACATAGTTGAGCCAAGGGCTCCCGCCTGGTCCATAGAGCATGTGAGGGGAGTACGAGATCAGGTGGTTCTAGAGAGCTCCCCGTGGTAAAGGAGGAGAAGGGGTGGAAGGGGGGTTTCTTCGGAAAACAAAGTAGGGAGTAGTTCTAGCTAGGCTACTTATAGTGCGTTGGGATTAATCTGATTGGCTAACTAATGATTGTAGATGGGTGTCCAGCTCTGCAGTCAATCATATCACGTGCTCCTCTCGAAATTAGTTTGTGAAACTTCACTTAAATGTCATTCTGCGTTCATGAGTTGATATGTATTTATATATGAAAATTAAAGATATAAATTGTATATAGATGTAAATTAAAGCTTGTCATAAGGTCTATGTGTATTATATATTATTTATTTATTAGGGATTGTAATACACACACACACACACACAAACACACACACACACACACATAAAGCTATACAAAACTTTTTTTTTATTTTTTAAATGCTCCTGAATAAAAATAAAACTCATTTTAATATAAAATAAAGCTCATTCTGATTCTCATTTTGATTTCAACCAAAGCGTCTGCTAAAGGACTAATTTTGGATGCGATTACTCTTTGCCCAGCACTAGTAAATATCTGAAATCCCGGTTTACTTCCTCTCTCAGACTCGATGCACATTGAGGACGTGGAAGCAGTTCAGGGTCTTCAGGACGCCCTGCACGAGGCTTTGCTGGATTACGAGTGTGTGCATCACAGTGAGGACCCTCGACGGGCAGGAAAACTCATCATGACTCTTCCTCTCCTCCGCCAAACCTCCGCTAAAGCCGTTCGTCATTTCTGCAGCATCAAACAGGACGGACGCGTCCCAATGCACAAACTCTTCCTGGAGCTGCTGGAGGCCAACATCTGATCCGAAAGCCCAGTGGACCTGTCAGACTGAGATGACACGCCACCTCTCGCACACCGTTGGCTGAGGGAGGATTGGTCACAGATACAGGGGAAATTACTTAATAACACGGGATATATTCCATATGGATACAGTTGCATATGTAGTTGAGGTCAAAATGATTCACCTCCTGTGAATTTTTGTTTGTTTTCTATTTCAAATATTTCCCAAATGATGTTTAACAGAGCAAGGAATTTTTGACAGTATTTCCTACAATATTTTTTCTTCTGGAGAAAGTCTTATTTGTTTTATTTCGGCTAGAATAAAAGCAGTTTTTAATTTTTTTTAACCATTTTAAGGTCAATATTATTAGCCCCATTAAGCTATTTTTTTCTCAATTGTCTACAAAACAAACTATTATGTTTAGAAATGTGTGGAGAAAAAAAATATACAGGGGGCTAATAATTCTGACTTCAACTGTTGTTGAGGATGATCAATAATAATGTCAAAGGTATCAAATATACTGCACATGAAGAGACCACTTGAATGTTTTCTGGATTTACTCAGTTTGGTAGGTTTTGGGTTTGAGTAAACAGTTCATGTTTGTTTGTCTATAAAGGTCTGATAACATTTCTTACAGATATTTCAAACAGAAATATTGTCATTCAGAGAATTTTATCTCTAAAATGATTGAAAATCAGTGGTTATTAAGCCAAATATTGATTTCTTAAAGGTCTCGTGTAATTATTATTATTATTTTTTAATCTTAGTATTGGTAACTGCTTAGTTAGTGTTGGTAATCTGCTTCAACGTTGGTTTTGTGTTGTCTTAAAATAAATAAACCTCATTTATTTTTGTCATGTTGACCATTTATCAGTCACAGATGCTTCAGGACAAAACAAAAACAATGTTTTACTCAAACACATCTACAGTATACATTCATTGTAAATCCAGAAAACAGAATTTTCATGTGCACTACTGTTCAAAGGGTTTCATTTCGTTTTATAAAACAGAAATGAATGAAACTGATCAAAAGCGATGCTGAAGACATTTGTAATGTTACAAAATGTGCAACATCTTTCAAACGAATGCACATTAGACTGATTTCTGATCATGTGATGGTGAAGACTGGAGTAATGATGCTGGACATTCATTACTTTTCAAATATGTTCAGGAAGAAAACAGTAATAGCAGTCGGTGATGATCTTTTACAGTATTACTGGTTTCATTGCTTTTTCTTATCAAGTAAATGCAGCTTTGGAGAGCTGAAGAGACGAAACATAGAGTTGAAGACAAAATTATATTATTATTATTATTAAATTACTTAATAATTTAGTATGGGGCGATGCAGTGGCGCAGTAGGTAGTGCTGTCGCCTCACAGCAAAAAGGTCACTGGTTCGAGCCTCGGCTGGGTCAGTTGGTGTTTCTGTGTGGAGTTTGCATGTTCTCCCTGTGTTCGCGTGGGTTTCCTCCGGGTGCTCCGGTTTCCCCTGCAGTCCAAAGACATGCGGTACAGGTGAATTGGGAAAGCTAAATTGTCCGTAGTGTATGTGTGTGAGTGAGTGTGTATGGATGTTCCCCAGAGATGGGTTGCGGCTGGAAGGGCATCCGCTGCGTAAAACGTGCTGGATAAGTTGGCAGTTCATTCCGCTGTGGTGACCCCAGATTATTAAAGGAACTGAGCCGAAAAGAAAATGAATAATTTAGTAATTTTCAAAGGGGCTAATAATACTGACCACAGCAGTTTAATTAACAATAAATATAATAGGAAATACTGTGAAACATTTCCTTCACTGTAATGAATCCTTTGGGTAATAAATGGGTTCCACTCAATCGATTTGTTGGGACAACATGAAGGAATTGTTATCTTATTAGTTGTAACGATGGTTCATTACACTGTGGCGACCCAGGATTAATAAAGGAACTAAGCCGAAAAGAAAATGAATGAATGAATTAGTTGTTACAAATGGGTTGAACTTAAAACAATGAAAGGCTTGTACACACCGGGGCGCTTTTCACTCGTGTTTATCGTCAACGTTTTTGAAGATGTTTTTCTGCATTCAATCCCAGGTGATTTTCATCAGCGTTGAGCAGAGTGAACGCACAAAATGACCCGCTGACATTAGATGGCGCTTAGTGAACGTCATGTAAGTCAGAAAAGAAGAGAGAAATGAAACTCCCTATTAAATCCTATTCGCTACTCTCCACTCCTACTGACATTATTGTAGCTGCGGTTATCATTTAGCTCTTTGTGTTCGGACACAAATGAAAAAAAAAAAAAACAGCTCCACATTCATCTGCTTCTGTGCGTCATCTTCATTGAATGAAAGTGAAACTAAGATCGCCTCGGCTGTTTTGCACTTGAGCGCCTCCGCGTGGTGTTTACTTTAAGTTCAGCAGCTCCAGGCACGTGAACAAAAGCGCCAGTCTGATTGGTGGAGAAAACTAGTGGAATAAAAACAAGCATGAGGCGTTTTTTAAAAAAATGACGACTTTTACGCCTGGCGTTTTGCGTGTTGGTGTGCACGATCACAGTAGTGTCCTTTGTTTAGTCACAAGGCGTTGAATGTTTTGCAAAAAGCGCCCCGGTGTGAACGAGCGTTAAGTTGTTACTAAAAAACACCTCAAGAATAATGTTTCGGCTCATTTTAAATAAGTAATTTGAATAAACAGCAAACGTATTTTCTGCTAAACATCGCTTCATGGGAGATATTTGAAAGTAAAAACATAAACAAGTAATATTTAATATTTGTAATGTTTAATTTCACAACTAATAATTGTCTTCAACTGCGTATCTTCTGAACAGTAGTGAATCAGAGAGTTGCGGATAATAAAATACCACTCAATTAATGAAGAATATACTTCTCAAACTTGAAAACAAAGATGTTCATTGTTTGCATTTCTGTAACTTATTGAAGATAAATAGCATTTAATTATATTGAAGATGTTTTCCGAGCTTTATCTCAGTAGAACCTGTCAGTCTTGCCAAATAAATAACAATTGCTATTGACACTACTGAACAACCAGCCTGATCTCACAAGAAAACCTAAGTATGTTACGTTTTGTCAGTTTAGTGGCTAATTCAGTTGTACGAAAAGGTTTTATTATAAAGGAGGCGTGGCACCAACCCCACCCCTAAACCGAACTGTCATTGGTTGATGAGCAAATCGTACTGAATCGATTAGACCATACGAATTCATATGAATTAGCCAATAAATCAAAAACTTACGAATTACCGTGAGATTGTGTTGGAATAACTGCTGACACAATAATGAAAACATAACAAATCCACAGTGTTTGAGAAATATTCTGGGGTTTAAAAGAAATCACGTACAGACGATTGAGAGACTTGGCACTTTGGATTTAAGGAGTGACCTGATTAGCATAACAAATTCTACACTAATGAAGGATGATTGTCTCCATGTGCTCATTAAAATATATGAACAAAAATGGCTACTTTTGTTTTTTGCTGTTTTTAAGCACTTTTACTCATTAAACTGTAAAGTTCCTACTCAGTCAATGCCAGGAAAGCCATAGCAATATCTGTTTTCAGCCATTCCCAGACATGTGAAAGTATCTTTTGCAGCAATTATTGAATGTTTTAACAGAATCATTTTTGATTGATTCATCTTAAACTACAAAGTTCATCCAAAAAAATGAAAAATAAAGATTCTGTCATAACATTCTAGGGGTGAAATGTACAAGACTCACAGCTCGGAGCATATTATGGTGTTTAACAAGTAAACAGTATAAAAATAAAACACTTTTAAGTAATTTTATTTCAATTTAAAGGGGACCTGTTACGCAAAAATCACTTTTATACGGGGTTTAAACACAGTTGTGTGCAGCAGTTTGTGAATATAACCAGCTTCTAGTGATAAACATTCATTAATTCTATTTTTAATAATCACACTTGATAAAAACTGTCTGCAGAAACACTTCGGTTGGCATTCTCCCTTTATACGTGTCATCAGAGGGAAAAGGCCCCGCCTATTAGTGACCATCTCTCCCTCATTTGCATAAACACCCTGAGTGAGCATCAGCCCCGACATTAGTGATTTGAATCTGCCACTATGCTGACACATACGCATGTATAGCCCCGCCCTCTCTTCAAAAGAGCACAATCTCATTTAAATTTAAAGTGACAGGATGGCAGGATTTGGATCAAAGGCTAAAAGGGGCAGCTTCAAAGACTTATTAAACATTATCTGTGTGTTATTTTAAGCTGAAACTTCACATACACACTTTAGGGACACCAGAGACTGTTTATTTTACATCCTGTCATAAGGGGCATTTGTATTCTTCCTCTTTAAGTTTTAAAACTGTATTAATCCTGCCAAGGGGGAATTAAATTAGGACAGGAGCATCGCGACATAATTTATAAACTAAAACAATACAATAAAAAATATTAAAAACATCCCAGCATGCTTTATAATAAATAAAATATTAAATAAAACTCCATACATTACAAATAATAAGATTATAAAGCCACTTTCCGTGGTAGACTCGTACATGAATGTGTAAAATTGCATGCAGGTTTTTTCAGGTGCAGGTGATTAAGTTTAATCTGAAAGTCCCCAAGCGTGATGTCTACTCCATACGCATCAAACATGATCTATTTTACACCCCTGTTATTTACTCTCTCATGCTGGACTCTCTCTCTGAAGTATTTTCACATATATTTTACTATAATATCCAGCTCTGAATGTTGTCCGTCAGGCATTGTGATGGTCAGACAATAATGTTTACCATAATAAAGAAAAAAAGTCTCTCTGTATATGTGAGGACTTATCAATCTCTTCAGTGTTTGTCTGTTTAATAATGAACATTAAATCACTCTGCTAATGTTTCCCAGCATTTCCTACGTCCACAAGAGTCTCACTTCTTTGAGATTTTCACCATTTTGTTCTTGTTCGTGTTGCTTGTATGACGCTCTCATGAAAGTTAATGTACGTTTCTCTTCCCCCGATCTGTTGATTCTATGTCTTTCTTAAAAATAAAGGCTGAAATGTGACCTGAAGATGTTCAAAAACATCGTGAGTGTGTTTTCATCTTTGGTTTGAAGATTTTTTTTCCAGCATGTAAATCTGTTTGGAGAGCAAACACTGCTTACCTTCACAAAACATCACATCAGTTTGTGTTCAGGCACAGAAATGATCTAATTACATGATTTATTTGTGGATTATGGCCGTCTGATTGTTTTCTTATCAAATGAACTGCATGACAAACATAAACAAACGCACAGGCATGTATTTGACTTCCATCACTGAGGGATTAGTAGATATTCTTACACCATAAAATAAATAATGTCTGTAAAGGCTTTGCACCAGCGTTCTGGTTTGGTTCCTGGGTTGTCATGTGGGTGCTGTGGTGTTTTATGGTGTCATGCTCAGGTTTCCCATGGGTCATGGGATTTTAAAGAGCCCGTATTATGCATTATAAAAGGTCATATTTTGGTTTTGGGGGTCTCTAACAACAGGCTGATATGCATGCAAGGTCAAAAGACACTTTCCTTGTCTTATAATATGGTTTTATTATTTATTATTATTATTTATTATTATTTTATTATTTATTTATTATTAACTAATTATCCCAACGACTCCCATATAATTTGTTCAGCGATTCAGTTTTTCCCAAACCGCTCCTTGGTGTATCAAAGAAGGCGGGTCGATCGGTAAAATCAATTGGGTTCAGGGAAGGAGGAGGGTGGGTCGGCCGGCCGCCCAGTCAATCATTCAGCCAGTGGGACAGACAGACGTTGGTTCGACAGCGGCCTCTGGGGGATTCATGCGAGAACAGCGCGGGCGCGAACGGCACTCGTGGGAGACGTCCAAGAAGCCAAAAGGCGCACACAGCGGCCTCTCGCGGATTCGCGAAAACCAAAAACTGCAAAAATACGTACCTCCCGGGACGTATTTCGTGGTCTCCAGAAACGTCCTCGGGACTACGTTTTCAGAATGAGCCTGGGTTGCGTTTTTAACAGGTTTTAAACGTGATATGGGAATAGCCCCATAAAGATTTAACCTCAGCGATACAGTACAAGTCGCGTGGAGCGATTGCAAGACACACAATTAAATACATATTTTGCAAGCTAGAGAAAACAAAGTGACAACCATTTTAATCACACTTACAGGTTGTGATCCGGAGGAAGAAGAAACTGGACCATATGAAGTGTGATTGACCCTGTTAAAGTCTGACAAAGCCCCATACAGTAATACTCTTTGGTGCTGATCCTTCCTTTAATAACAAACGGCCAGTGAATCTCATGTCGCAGGGTAGGTTATTGTGTTTACAAGTGTCAACGTGAAACTTTTGTTCACGTGCCTGGAGCTGCTGAACTTACAGTAAACACCACCCGGAGGCGCTCAAGTGCAAAACAGCCGAGGCGATCTTAGTTTCACTTTCATTCAATGAAGATGACGCACAGAAGCAGATGAATGTGGAGCTGTTTTTTTTTTTTTCATTTGTGTCTGAACACAAAGAGCTAAATGATAACCGCAGCTACAATAATGTCAGTAGGAGTGGAGAGTAGCGAATAGGATTTAATAGGGAGTTTCATTTCTCACCATTTTAGCATGACTCCATGTGTGCTTTCATGTGTCTTGCACTAAGGAGAGGCTTCCATTGGGCCACTCTGCCATAAAGCCCCGACTGGTGGAGGGCTGCAGTGATGGTTGACTTTCTACAACATTCTCCCATCTCCTGACTGCATCTCTGGAGCTCAGCCACAGTGATCTTTGGGTTCTTCTTTACTTCTCTCACCAAGGCTCTTCTCCCCAATAGCTCAGTTTGGTCGGAGGGCCAGCTCTAGGAAGACTTCGAAACTTCTTCCATTTAAGGTGTAGGAATGAAAATGATCATATGCATTTGCAACAAAGAAGGCTCACACAAGTTCCAAAGGTAGACGCTGATCAGATGTGTCTGATTTACTATAGATGCTGATCTTAGGTTCTTCCTTCAGAGAGAGGTTTTTTCTGAGCATGAGAGATCATTGAGATGCGGCTGTGATTTTCTGTCTATGGATAATCAAGCTAATCGATGCAGATGAATTAAGCGCGTGTCAGACAGCTTCACCTGCATCATTTCACAGCCCATCAGGAACCATCAGCACATTAGACTCTCTTCACTGAGAGACGCCGCTGTAATTAATGAGACTCGTAGAAAAGTTGCTTACACTGGGAAAAACTCCAAACGGGGCAGATTCAGGCTTTCAAATTCTGTGACTATCACTGTCTGCAGTACACCCCCTTTTTAAAAACGTTTTCCTTTTCTGAGTGAATATAGACAATATATCTTGGTGCATTTACATTTTTATTAAACAGCTATAGGCATTAAAAATATGTTTGGTCACCTAACACCGTTAGTAAGACATTAGTAAGATAATACATTTGAACTCCACAGAGGTGTTGCAAAATAATAAAGATTTTATATGTCTTATGTGTCTCTTGATTTTTCATCATTATTACATTTTTTATGAATATTTTCCAACATTAATTTGGGTGGACTATTTTTTTGGACTGTGATCTTAAGTTATTTTGTGAATAGTTGTACCAAAGATAAAGACTGATCTAATGTCTATATATATATACAAATATATTATTGTAAAGCATCAAAACAATAATATATATAGTAAGAGATTACATTTTCTCTGGGTTTATACACTCATCGGCTACTTTATTAGGTACACCTTACTAGTACCGGGTTTGACCCTTTTTACCTTCAGAACTGCCTTAATCTTTTGTGGCAGAGATTTAACAAGGTACTGGAAATATTCCTGAGATTTTGCTCAATATTGACATGATAGCATCAGGCAGTTGGTGAAGATTTGTCAGCTGCACATCCATGATGCGAATCTCCCATTTCACCACATCCCAAAGGTGCTCTATTGGATTGAGATCTGGTGACTGTGGAGGCCATTTGTGTACAGTGAGCTCATTGTCATGATCAAGAAACCAGTGTGAGATGATTCGCATCAACAAGGCATTTGCGCCCACAGAACTGCCGCTCACTGGATATTTTCTCTTTTTCAGACCATTCTCTGTAAACCCTAGAGATGGTTGTGCGTGAAAATCCCAGTAGATCAGCAGTTTCTGAAATACTCAGACCAGCCCGTATGGCACCAACAACCATGCCACGTTCAAAGTCACATAAATCACCTTTCTTCTCCATTCTGATGTTCAGTTTGAACTGCAGCAGATCGTCTTGACCATGTGTACATGCCTAAATGCATTGAGTTGCTGCCATGTGATTGGCTGATTAGAAATTTGTGTTAACGAGCAGCTGGACAGGTGTACCTAATAAAGTGGCCGGTGATTGTACATTAAAAATTTGAAGTGTTGTATTTTGGGGCTGCACTGTGATCCTTGAGTACTTTAATATAATTTAATATAATATTTGACACTGAATGACTTTTAGTGATGTCTTCTGTATGTGAATGTTTGCTTTCCCTAGCCAAAATATTCAGTTTACTTGACATTAATTGAATTTATAGCCAATCAAACTTCAATGTTAAACACATTTATTAAAACGTAAACATTTGTGCTTGTGTGGAATTCCATAGATACACTCTAAAAAACGTTGGGTTATTTACTTAACCCAATGGTTGAGTTAAAAATATTTGGTGCTTTGTTGGGTTATTTTAAACCTTTATTGGGTTATTTATTTAATAACTCAACCAGTTGGGTTACAATTTTTGAATTTCAACAGTCAACTGATTGAACTGACACAGAACCGCTGAATCAATATGCGTACGTGATGTTGCTCTTGCGGTATAAAGTTTATGCAAGCTCTAATGCAGTAAATTAGAGCAGAAATGCAGCAAATTGCCTCTTCGTGTCATGTTTTTTATATCTGTTTCACCTGGACTCTTAATTATTGATGATACAAGCGTGCGCGCTTCATAGCCGATCTACATGCGGATAAAAACGCTTTCTCTACCTCCTCGTTCATCTCTACAGTTGTTTTGGAGGAAAGACACACGTATTTGAGATATTCCGCCGTCATTTTTGTCTTTAGGACCCAGCAGAGACATCAAACCGGAGTCGCGTCCAGTCTTGTTGAAGGTATGTTATGTTGTCTTAAAAAACACTGTCCTTTCGCTAGGAAACCATATTGTAACAACTAAATGCTAATATAGACACATTTATGTGCTACATTTTGTTCAGGAAGTTGCTGGTTTTCCCAAGAAGTACGGAATCCGACCATTATATTATTATTGGTTATTATTCGCCGCTAGAGGGCGCTGAATGGATCGCAACGTGAGGACGTTATCCTCCTGAACAAGAGCAGAGCAGAAGCTTGCTACACCATCTTTTACCAGAAGAAGATTCATTATCCATTTTAAGGTACTTGATTATTAACTATTGAAAGGTAAATGTTGTTATTATTAGTATTTGTGTGTACTTTATTGAAGGCGCTGAAAATTGCAGTTTCCCTACATCTTATACTAACCTACATTGATGAAACCACAAGCCTGATAATGTTAGATGCTAATATAAATGTTTAATCGGTTATATATGTCATACAACAATTAAATATAAGCCTAAAAATTATATATATATATATATATATATATATATATATATATATATATATATATATATATATATATATATATATATATATATATATATATATATATATATATATATATATATATATATATATATATATATATATATATAAGAATTGTAACATCTGCTAGCTTTGTATAATAATAGTAGTAATATATGCTTATAATACAAAGCCCTTAAACATACATGTCCTTGCCCAGTTTTCAATTCAGGTGAGATTTTAGTGATGCTGTAACCACTCAACTGATAAATGTTGACTGTCAGCTCATGTTAATTTGTTGTTTATTTATTTTTTTGTTTGTTTGTTCACTGTAGGTTGCGCTGGATAGAGCGAGTTTTAATCCTCCTTGATAATCTTGTTGATAAAGATGAGAAAACAACAGCTCTGTATTTTGTAATATGTACATGATGTACAAATGCACAGATACACACACTTCAGCAGTATCATATACTGTAAAAGTGTCTTTACATCACGATATGTCTTAAAATCAAATTATACATTTGTAATTCTTCTGTAAATGCATTTATACTTTTTTGAACAGCACTGGTAGTGTGTAATAACACAAATGCCTCTTTCAAAGGCGTTTCTGTGGCTTATTTGAGTGTGAATTTGGTATTAGACTCTGTATCAGGCATGAGGCCACAGGTGAGTACAGATGACTGATAGAGTCTAAGCACAGTTCAGAACTTCACTCCTGGAACATTTGACCAAGTAAATTGCGATATTACAGACATTAACCTATTTATATTAATTATTGCATTATGAAAATTTACTGACAGGTTCCAGCTATTTCAGTAGAAAATGTTATCAGGAGTTTGACTCTTTTGCAAGTTTCTGAGCATGAGAATTAAGCACACTGATAAACATCAGTGCACAGTTGACCATGTAAAATGGACCTAATTTGCCCACCAAATTTGCAAATGTGATGCACCTTAACAACTTGCATAAAAGACTAATCCTGCAGCTAAAAGTGCACATTTTCATATTTTTTTTTTCTCTTTATCTGTTTAAGGTACCCCTGGAGATGCCCACTTGCAGCCTTCCAGTTATCTTTTCTTCGTTGCTAAACTGGGTAAACACATGATTTTAGTTTTTATTTGGTCCGGCATACATGTACAAATTTAAAATTTCTGTTTTAAGGTTGGAGCGAACATCATTTGGTATATGGAGGAGGAGGTAACTAAACCATTCTTGGTGTGAAAGTCCATAGCATTTTCTCCTCTGTTCAGTGGGGACTATGAAGTTTTTGATTTGTCCTTTAAAGTTATCATTTGTGGTCAGCAGAAAAAAAAATAAATCAACAACTTGAGGGTGAGTAAATGATGAATACACCCAAAAATCGGTGAAACACCCATACACTCATTCAGCAGCAGAGGCGAATCCATCATGTCCTGGAGCTGGGTCAGAGGAGCATGTCTCTCACAGTCCAAACGCATGCAGTATAGGTAAATTTAATTAACTAAATTGGCCATAGTGTATGGGTGTTTCACTGATTTTTGGGTGTATTAATCATTTACTCACCCTCAAGTTGTTGATTTGTTTTTTTATTTATTTCTGCTGACCACAATTGATAACTTTAAAGGACAAAGCAAATCAAAAACTTAATAGTCCCCACTGACTTCAACCGAAGACAAAAATGCTATGGAATTTCACTGTGGACCAAGAATGGTTTAGCTACATGTATTGTTCAAAATATCATGTTTTGTGTTTATCTGAGGAGAGATTTAGAACAAGCGGAGGGTGAATTATTGATGACAGAATTTCCATTTTTGTGTAAAATATCCCTTTAATAAATCCAGTGTACTCTTTGCATGGCGTGGATTTAAGTGCTGTTTTTGTTTATTTTTAGTTTGCTCAGGACGGGTATTTTATACCCACACACCAAAGAAACTTTTTGAGGTTTGGGGAGATGCATCATTGCGGATCCTCTCGTATTGCAAAAAAGAGAAGAGAGCCTTGGATCTATCAGTTCAAGCAAACATTTCATCTGGTGAGACAATCCTGCATAACAGCTCTGTTTTATTCCCTATTTGTAGCATTTCACCTGTGATATGAGGTTAATTATTATTATTTTTATTTTTTTTTGTTTGATATAAAGACAGCCTTGGAGATCCCACTTTGGAGATGGGGCTTTAACAACTCTGCCAGCTATCCTTTCTCCACTGCCATACAGATTGTGCAGCAAGATGGTTCGGCCCTCATACCAGGAGGCAAAACAAGAATTTGTTGATTTTGCGAATTCTAGGTGCATTATTTATGACAATAAATGTTGGACATTTATTTAATTCATGTATGTATACTTGTATTTCGTTCAGTACTTAAAGGAGGAGGAGCAACAGAGACAGAACCCTCTTGTCCTGCTGCTTGGGGATGAACTAAACTGCTCTCAGGCGTTTGTTATTGTGAAAGGAGTGGTACTAAATTCATGGATTTAAATAAAGCATTGCCAATGTAATAAAAGCGGTGTATTTTTTTATTTACATATAAAGATTACTACTATAATAATAATTTATTACTATATAGTGGTTAAGCCACTTTTTGGCAAAATAACCCAACAAATTAGTTATTTTTTTAACCCAAATTGTTGGGTTAACCTTATCAACCCAATGGATTGGGTTAAAATAACCCAACAGAAGGTCGGTGCCAAATTGACCCATCTATGGGTTACCTGTTGGGTTATTATTAACCCAACTGTTTTAAGTGAGTACAAAATAAACACATACAGGCCTTAATAAAAGTAAATAAATGCATAAATAAATATAAAATAATTAGAAAAACAAATAAAGTTTAAAATAATGAAATATAAATGAAAAATACATTTTAGACATTAATAAAAGAAAAAATATTTAATTTAGGATTCAATTGAATTAAAATGACAAATCATCTGTCATAGATATTTTTATTTTTCTATTGTTACATTTATGTATTCATCTATCTTCTTATCTATAAGCTTCATTTATATGTGGATTTATTTATTTGTTTATTTTTAGATTTGTTACTCCGTAATATTTGTGTGTAATTTACATGATAGATTAATATTTCTATTTTTATGAAATACTGCTGTGCTGTTTGTTACAGTTGAAGTCAGAATTATAAGCCGCCCTCCTCAATTATTAGCCCCTCTGAGTATTTTCCCCCAATTTGTTTAACGGAGAGAAGACTTTATCATCACATCTCTAGACATATTTTTAATAATTTATTTCTAATAACTGATTTATTTTATCATTGCCATGATGACAGTAAATAATATTTTACTAGATATTTTTCAGGATATGGTATTTAGCTTACATTGACATTTAAAGGCTTAACTAGGTTAATTAGGTTAACTAGGCAAGTCATTGTATAATGATGGTTTGTTCTGTAGACTCGAAAACAAATACTGCTTAAGGGGGCTAATAATATTAAAATGCTTTTTAAAATTAAAAACTGCTTTTATTCTAGCCGAAATAAAACAAATAAGACTTTCTCCAGAAGAAAAAATATTATCAGAAATACTGTGAAAATTTCTCTGCTCTGTCAAACATCGTTTAGGAAATATTTGAAAATCACAGGAGGGAAAGACACTATGTGATATCTGATATCTGCTTATATCTGCTCAGTGAGTGTCTGTGATTCACTCCATCTGCAGATGATTTTGATCCTGGACTTCATTAATTCAGTAATAAACCCTGGATGTCTGAAGCGCGATCAGCCGAAACATGAATGCTGATCAGGGAATTAATGGATTAGCATTCCAGCCTCAGGATGAATTAAAGCCGCTCAGTTTGATACAGTGAACATCTTACACCGGGATCTGACTCATCTGTGGCCTCGTATATCTGATGATTTATTAGCACATTATATATATATATATGTGTGTGTGTGTATCGCTCATGAATATTTCATTTTAATAGTGAAGTATTAATCAAGTGCGTGTTTTGAGGAGCACTTTAAGCTGCGCTGACTTCTAGTGGTCATTACACGCAATTACATCACACCCGAAGCCATTAAGAAGTAAACACGATAAATAAACAAAGAAACAAACTGACTATGCCTTAGATTCTAGTAGTTAAATACATTTTCCGTAAAATATGCAATCAAATAAAAGTTAATCAGCTTAAATCTACACTTAAAAGCCCATAAATCCTCCAATATCTTTCACAAGTATAACATTAGTATATTGCGGGAACAAAATAAATATTTTCCAATTTAGTTATGGAATTTGTTTAGTATAAATATATATATATAAGAAATCATAAAAAACTTATCTTCTTATTTTATTTTAAAAGTGTTGAGGAAGAGAAGTGACTATAAACAATGAAAATGACACTTAAACGTCATCATGAAAGCAAATGTCCCAATTATTAAATGACAAACCTTAAAGTCATATGTAAGATTTTCAAATACAATTGAGAATGAAATGAACACAAGACAAGACAATTAAGAAAAAGGTTGTATGATATTGCTCTCATTTAGAATAGGCCTGTCATATATAAATATATATATTTACTAAAATATATTGTGATGAATAATATTATTGTCATTTTAAGGCCATCTTATTATATAATGCCAAAATGACAGTATAATCATCACAATGCAAGTACTCTTTAAAAAAACGTATTTATTTATAGTCAATTTAGCAATTTAACAATCAGGCATTGGAATCAGCTATATCAGCTAAAGTGTTGCTAGAATTGTTTTTTATGTACAGGCGATATATATTGCATCACCAAAAATGATTGAGGTCATGCCCATGTGTTGTGCGATAAGTCGATATATTGATCATTGTGACAGGCCTAGACTAGAAAAATAAAGACACCACTAAAATAAAACACATTATACAGCTACAGTTTTACTTGACAGGAAATTTAATACCAGTTTTTTGTTTTTAAGACTTTTTAAGGTCTAAAGATCCGGCAGAAACTAAGACCCTGCAAAAGTAAAACATTTTCAATTACAAAACATCTGTCAAATGATTTATTATAACAAACATGATTTGAGTAGACTTAAACAGCCATAGAATGACTTTCGCTTAATATGTAAACTATTATTTACTATATAATTTATTTTAATAATATTATTTATTATTAAACAGTCCGCAATCTTTTTAAATTTTTGTCATTTTTTATTGTAACTTGATAACTTTCTTGTTATTTAAAGCTTATTAGCATAGTTTTTTTAACCAAGAGAAAGCAAATCAGTATTTTCTTTTCCAATCTCAACCACAAACTAATTGTAATGCACATTTACATTTATTTCTTTCATACTGCAATTATTTATCAAAATTATAAAGTATATAAGATAAGAGATCATATATATATATATATATATATATATATATATACACATATATATATATATATATATATATATATATATATATATATATATATATATATATATATATATATATATATATATATATATATATATATATGAGTTTGATATCAACTTTTTTGATCACCAGCCACTGTGGCTAGTAGTTCTCCAACATTACTAGCCACTCGCCATTTTCACTAGTCACAATTTTATTGTTGGGAAAATATATTTTATACACATAAATATGACTTTGCTATGCTAAAATTACTTGATTTAGATTTTGCGTTATCTCCACATGCCTCCTCATTCATTCCACTTTTTGTGTGTCGTGTAGTGTGTCTGTGTGAGTTTGCTCAATAATCATGAGCAAATGCGTCATGGTTTCATAGTATTACAATTAGTTTTTATTTCACATGAATTTTCAGAGCTCAAAATGAAGGATTTACCAAATGTATCTCTGAACACACCAAACATAAACAATGAATTATTTCTAAGCCACAAATTTTAAACAAAACATATGCACAGTAATCTGTCCTGGCTAAAGGTCCCAGATCACCAGTTAACTACACATAAATGGAGAGTTAATCTCCCATTAAAGCAATGTTATTATAAAAAATGATAATTAAATCAAATTAACGCAAAAGAAAGCAGGTAAAAAAACATACCGTGTGATAATGAAAGGATGATCACACACACAGGGTTAATGTTAGACCCAACACAATCTCACGGCAATTCGTAACTTTTTGATTTAGTGGCTAATTCGTATGAATTCGTACAATCTAATTCGTACAATTTAGTACGATTTGCTCATCCGCCAATGATGGTTGGGTTTAGGGGTGGGGTTAGGTGCCACGCCTCCTTTTTAAAATCGTACAATTTCGTACAACTGAACTCGTACGAATTCATACGAGCCACTAATTAGAATTAGCCACTAAACTGACAAAACGTAAAATACTTACGTTTTTTCTTGAGATCAGGCTGGTTAGACCCATAAATAATCTGTTCAAAGAATGGTTAACGCGAAAGCAACCGGTGCTGCTTACAAAAAGACAAATCTTGAAAGCAGCAAGACTGTGGGTGCATGTTCATCACATATGTCTAGTCTATTTGATAGAGAACCGATCACATCAGTTGCGTTTCTAGGCACAGTTGTTTCACGCAAGGAAACTGGAGCGCGCACTCGTTTTAAACAGTCACGTGCATTACCTCAACTGTTAGCTCGAGTGATTATCCTCTTATTCGGTATTCACCTGCTTTTGATTGCTTGCGTCAACGCAATTATTTTTGTCAGTCGTGTTGCTTCTCAATTCTAAGATAGCCTTTGCATGCATTTTGGACCATCTTTACTGTCGAACCCTGCTTTTAAGAATTTTTATATGGGAAAATTATTTTCAACCAGCCAAAGTGGCTAGTGAAAGTGGTTGTTTAACAGGCCACTACTGAAATCTACCTGCATTTGGTGGGTTGGCGGGTGTTAAAGTCATATTATATATATATTATAGATGGGCATAGATAAAAAATTTTTAATCTAGATTAATCTCCCTGTAATCTTGGAATTAATCTAGATTAAAATGGCTCATTTGAATTCTGCCGAAGTCATTCAGAATATGTGTGCTACCAAAATAATGACTAAAAGTTTTCTCAAGCCAGGTAGCATATTAGACCAGGGGCTCATCTCTGGTTTCCAAAATGCATCACAAACTGCTTGAGAAACTGCTCTACTATGATAATCGGTGATGAAAATAAATGATGTTCAATAAGATGTACTTGTGTTTACTGTTTATTCAGTTAAACATGAATTTTGAACTGTAGGCCTAGATAAGCTCTAAACAACGATTTTTAATGACCTTAATCCGACTACAGTCATAACTGAACTAAACAGAAATGGAATTGAGACGTGGAGTATACAGATTTTAGTGGCATTATTGAAGCATTATTGAAGTCTTCGAAAAAAACATCCCATACAATAGTGATCTTAAACATAATTAACTGACAGAATCAAAAAAATCCAATAGAACAAAGTGAAAATCCTTAAAAAAACACAATGTCTAATAATTCTAAAAATCTAAATCAGATCCTATAGGACAAGGTGAAAATCCCAATAAATTAAGTCATAATGCCCAAACAGATTTTAAAATCCTATAGGACAAAGTGAAAATCCAATAAAACTATTCTGAATGTCCATTAGAATTTTAATAGTTTAAAGGATAAACTCAGATTCCAATAGGATTTTTTGACAAGGGGATACACTAACCCAGGAAGAAGCTTTTGGACTATTTCCAATCCCCTTGCTGCAGGACTCATTCGTTCATATATTTTCTTTTCAGCTTAGTTATTATTAGTTATATTCAGCCCTTTATTAATCTGGGGTCACCACAGTGGAATGAACCGCCAACTCGTTCAGCATATGTTTTTATGCAGTGGATGCCCATACACACTCATTCACTACGGACAATTTAGCCTACTCAATTCACCACTACCGCATGTCTTTGGACTGTGGGGGAAACCGGAACACCCAGAGGAAACCGAATGCAGGGAGAACATGCAAACTCCACAAAGAAACGCCAACTGACCCAGCCGAGGCTCGAACCAGCGACCTTCTTGCTGTGAGGTGACAGCACTACCTACTGCGCCACTGCATCACCTGCTGCAGGCCTAAAAACGCAAATTTTGTAAAAGAAAACATCTCAAACTGAACTTTTAAGCAAAATGTCATATATATATATAATAAAATATTATTTTTAAAATAATATTTATATATATAAAATATATATATATATAAAATAAAAAAACAAAAAATTAAATATTTCTCTTTTTTTAATGGTGGTGAAGTAAAACTGAATCCAAATGTCGTAGCTATTATTATTCTGACCTCTGAACTCCGCTGAAGTCATGTCAATTAAAGTAAATGTTTGTCTTTTTCAATGGTCATGAAGTACGACTGAATCCAAATGTAGTAGCTAAAATCCCTCGCCACTACACCTCCAGAACACACATCAGACCCTGAACAGGACCCCGGCTTACAGTCACCCACCAATCGAAGCTTCACCACTGAACTCCACTGAAGAGTGAGAGATATTTGGGCAGGTATTGACCATGGAAAAAGTGACTGAGCAGAGAGAGAGCATCCCCCCACCTGACGCAGAGGGTCATTCCCTTAGATATGGTGTGGGGGAACAACTCATCACTATCCAGACAGAGACCCAGCAGAAGATGAACAGACCAGTCCATCACCTGCTGAGGGTGTTCTGAGAGCTTCTTATGGTGTCCTTATAATATATAGTCGATCTATTATTGTTGCTAGATTACTATACTACTACTATAATGGGAGGTAAGGTTGGTTTTATATTTGCACATTCAGACTTTCCCCTTAATAATATAATTTCAGAAAAAGCTAACTTTGACAACTCTAACTAGGATTCTAACTGTTCACCGCATGGCTCTTTTCATAATGAGAGCGTTTTACTGCGGTAACTGATCTCTCAGTCACCTCCTGTTACCATGGAGCGCTGGAGTACAATTACAGCAGCAGAGACACCTTACACAGCTCAATCTACAGCTGAAAATGTCTGAGACGGGGGCTCACGGCTGACACACACACTGCTGGGGTCCCTGAACCCCCATGAGAGGAACCACGGACACACACACCGGTGAGTGAATCATTCATCAACTTCGTTTATTTGTTTGATTAGTGATATGATGTTTGCATTCACTTTTTCCATTTAGTTTGATGTTTTTAGTTGGCTTTAATGGATAAATCAAGGAATGGTACGGTGGCTTAGTGGTTAGCACTGTCGCCTCACAGCTAGAAGGTTGCTGTTTCGAGTCCCGGGTGGGTCAGATGGCATTTCTGTGTGGAGTTTGCATGTTCTCCCCGTGTTGGCGTGGGTTTCCTCTGGGTGCTTCGGTTTTCTCCCACAGTACAAACACATGGCTATAGGTGAATAGAATAAACTAAATTGGTCATAGTGTATGAGTGTGTGTGTGAATGAGTGTGTATGGGTGTTTCCCAGAACTGGGTTGCGGCTGGAAGAACACCCGCTGTGTTAAACATACAGTATGCTGGATAAGTTCGCAGTTCATTGGTGACCCCTGATTAATAAAGGGACTAAGCCGAAAAGAAAATGAATAAATAAATTGGTGGTTCATTCCGCTGCGGTGGCCCCTGATTAATAAAGGGACTAAGCCGAAAAGAAAATGAATAAATAAATTGGTGGTTCATTCCGCTGCGGTAGCCCTGATAAATAAAGGGACTAAGCCGAAAAAAACATGAATAAATGAATTGGTGGTTCATTCTGCTGTGGCGACCCCTGATAAATAAGGGACTAAGCCGAAAAGAAAATGAATAAATTAATTGGTGGGTCATTGCTATCCCTTGTTCAGCAGTTAAAAAAAAGTTACACAAAGGTCCATTTGTAAAAAACAAAACAAAAACTCTGATCAATTATATAAAGAGTTCACTCGCAAAAACAGATTTACTCAGTCTTCTTTTAGTCCTCCATTTCTTTTTTTTAAAAGAGTTTTGCTGATCGAGATTTCTTTATCTGCCTTGGTCCTGATGATAACTACTAATAATTTATTTATTGTAAGGATAATATATATATATATATATATATATATATATATATATATATATATATATATATATATATATATATGAGCGATATAACACATGTAGCAGTGTGATATGGCTGTATATCGGCACTGGTGGGAGGCGTGCTTTAAGACTACCTCTTGAAGCTCATCAAGACAATGCCAAGAGTGCGCAAAGCAGTAATGAAAGCAAAAGGTGGCTACTTTGAAGAACCTAAAATATGACATATACATATATATCTCACACTTTTTTTGTTATGTACATAATTCCACATGTGTTAATTCACAGTTTTGATGACATTAGTGTCAATCTACAATTTTTTATAGTCATGAAAATAAAGAAAACTCTTTGAATGAGAAGGTGTGGCCAATCTTTCGGTCTGTACTGAATATGTAATATATTGAGAAATATGTTTGTATAACATGCATCATCTTTCTTTTTCCCCCTATTTATATTTATTCTTCTCCCTCTATCAATGCGGAATTAATGTTGAGTTTGGGGGGGGGGGGGGGGGGGTGTCACCTGTATTGGATAGGAAAGTAGAGAGAACTGACAGGAAAGCAGAAAGAGGGTAAGGATCGGCAGAGAACCACGAGGCGGAATCAAACTCGAGTTGTGTCGATGTGTCGACGCACTAACCGCTACACCACTGGCGCCGACATTAATGTTGAATTTGAGTTGATCTTGTTTAGTTTACTGCTTTAGTATGGTTTCGATATTCTACTGAGTCATGAGACCAGGCCATTTAAAAGAAACTCCAGAGGCACCTGATCATGGTGTCCCTGATGAAAGCAGCTCTCTGCCGAAACGTGTAGGTTTTTTAAAGATTCGTCATGTGAATAAATACTTTTTAATGTTTTTTCCACATCTTTCGAGTGCCTTGGACTGATTTTTGTTGTTTGTTCTCATTTCTTTTATCTTTGTCATGATGACAGTACATAATGTTTGACAAGCTATTTTTCAAGACACTAGTATTGTTTAAAAAGACATTTAAAGACTTAACTAATTACCCTAACTTGCCTATTTATCCTAGTTAAGTCAATGTATAATGATGGTTTGTTCTGTAGACTATCAAAAACAATTAGCTTAAAGGGGCTAATAATATTGACCTTAAAATGTTTTTTAAAACTTAAAACTGTTTTTATTCTAACTAAAATAAGACTTTCTCCAGAAGAAAAATATTGTAGGAAATACTGTGAAAAATTGCTCTGTAAACATCATTTGGGAAATATTGTGACTAACTGTGTTGTAAATGTGGTCTGCAGGTGTGGAGTCTGGCACTGCTGCCGCTGGTCTATTGGGCGCAGGCGTGGACGGGTCGCTGTTTTACCGTGAGCTGTGGTTCATCGTGCTGATGGCCGGAGTGGCGCTCCTGCTGCTGGCGGTTTTTCTGGCTGTGGTTTTACAGAAGGCTCTAAACCGACCACCGCTCAGCCGAGAGCGCCCGCCACTCATCCCGCTGCCGCTTCAGCGCCGCAGCCCGCCCGGAAACTCATACCTGGTAAACACCAAACACTTATCTTACAGGTTCTATTAATTAATTCAAATGATGTTTTAAGGATATCTATAAGCAAGTGTGCTCCAAAACCGTGACAAAACTCGTATTTATAAGATATAAATCTATAAACACGCTTGCAATTATTCACTTCCGCCTAAATGTATCAATGGTATTAGTCACGTCACCTCATACTTCAGTTTCTCATAAGATCTTCTGACCAATCAAATGCTCTCTAGTATCTGACTAGCCCCCGCCCCCTTCAAGACGCTTCTCTTTTGCTCTACTCCGTGTCCTGCCCCCTCTTCATGTTTCAGTTGAGATTATGTCAAATTTTAAAGAAGATGTGCACATTTTTTATAAAAAAGCACTCCCCGGGACCTTTATGGCCCATTTCCACTACGGTATGGTTCTACAGTATGGGTCACCTTTATCAAGCTTGCGTTTACACTGCCAAAAGGGTACCCCTTTGGTGGACGTGGTGTACAACAGAAAGTTTCAGACAACGTCATTTTTACTAGAGGAAATGTCTACAGTAAAGCTGGATGGGTTGATCACATATTATATGAGAAGCACTTCTCACAAAACAGATGCTTCATACACATCAATACTTGTGTATAAATGTTCATTATTAACGTTTCTATCAACATAATTTGATTATAACTGCAGATCATTGACAGTGTGAAATAGCCTACTGTAACATCTGTAATTATAGAAAAGAAATAAATAAATGCAACATATATGAACACACAGCCCCTTACAGTCTCTGATATGATACCAATTACTGAAAAACTACACACAGCATACATCTAGTCCTTATTTGGGTACAAAAACAACACGCAACATATAGCCCACAGTCAGTGCAAACTTCTCATCTGTGTCTTTAATTTTCACCAGCACGTGTAGCCTTTTGTTAGAAAGTAATTCCGTCATTCTGAGTTCATAATAGTCCATAAAAAGTCCATATGGTGATGATAATAGTTAAACATGGCAGTTTGTTCATGTTTTATGTTGCAGACGCATCATTTGATGCTTTTTTCCCGGTTTCTCCTTTGATTTTTTGCAGTGTAATGTCTCGGCTGTGTTTTTAAAAATGGTGCTTCCTTTGTTTTCATTCTCCTGCTTCTGTGAGTGACGCATCTCTGTAAACCAATAGCGTTCAGCTGCGCGTCTTGCTCTGGCTTATGGTACCTTTTGCAAAGGGTGACCAAAAAGTGGTACGGTACAGTTTGCTTTTAGGTAGCCTTTGACAGTGGAAACGGCCAAGAAAGCGTACCGAACCATACCGTACCACTCAGTGGAAACAGCCATTGAAGTCCGCATGAACCATGTTGCAACCATTTTTTTCGTTTTGTGACTCAGTTCCTAGAGACATTAAAAACACTAGGAAATACTATTTCTATGCCTGGATGTACTTTATCCCGCTTATTAAACAGCTACTTGCCACAAAACATTAAAATTAGACACAAAACATAGTTGTGAGCCATAATAATTTATTGATTCTTGAATCAAACACAAAGCTGACAGAAATGAAAACAGCTGAAAGGAGCTGATGGAGTATACACTAACCTGCGCATTATTCAGACACAAGATGGCACCAAACAGTCTCTCTCTCTCTCTCTCTCTCTCTCTCTCTCATCCTGGCGTTGTTCCCGCTGATGCAGGGTCTACTTTTCGGCAAAGTGTTCTCCATTTGGTCCTGTTCAGGATATCTTCTGGTGATGCATTGACGATCTTCAAGTCTTCTTTAATTCTGTCCATCAATCATTTCGTTGGTCTACTGCATGGCCGGCATCCATCTGGAGCAATCCTCATGGCTGTTGTTGCCACCTTAGGCGCGATTCGAGCATCTTCTCCTTGATGGAGGCTACTTGCTTCCGTATGTTGGCGTTCATAATATGGTCTCATCTTGTGATTCCTCGTCTCCATGTGTTTAGGGTCTGTTCATGTGTGTTAGAGGCAGGCCAACATTTGGAGCCGTACAGGGCTATTGGGTGGATGACTGTTTTGTAAAAGACAGCAAACAGCCAAAAACACACAAATGTGATTAAACACAGTATGACTATGTAGGATATTCCTATAGACAGTTTGCACAAAAAAGCATCAAAATTCACATTGTTTCTAAAATTCTCAGTTTCTCTGGATTTAGTAGGGATGGTTGTTGATATTCATTTATATTTACTTATTTATTTTTTTTGGCATAAAATAACAATTGGTCAGAAAAGCACATTTATTCTAATCTCCTAAAGTAAAACATTGGTATTGTGTTGTCTTAAAATTAATGTAAACTTGCTCAAAACATCAAAACTGTTTAATATATATATGTGTGTGTGTGTGTGTGTGTGCGGACCTTCAGCATGCACTGAGGTGGTTCGCTGCTGAGTGTGACGTGGCTGGAATGAGAATCAGCACCTCCAAGTCCGAGGCCATGGTGCTCCACCGAAAAAAGGTGGTTCGCCATCTCCAGGTTGGAGGAAAGTCCTTACCCCAGGTGGAGGAGTTCAAGTATCTTGTGGATTTGTTCATGAGTGAACAAAGGATGGAGGATAAAGGATGGAGCGTAAGATTGACAGGAGGATTGGTGCAGTGGCCGCAGTAATGCGAGCGATATAGCGGTCCGTTGTGGTGAAGAAGGAGCTGAGCCGAAAGGAAAAGCTCCAGATTTACCGGTCAATCTACGTTCCTACTCTCACCTATGGTCATGAGCTTTGGGTCATTACCGAAATGACAAGATCTTGGATACAAGCGGCCGAAATGAGTTTCCATCGTAGGGTGGCAAGGGCGCACTCTTATGGATGGTGTGAGGAGCTCAGTAACCTGGGAGGAGCTCAGAGTAGAGATGCTGCTCCTCAACATCGAGAGAAGAGAGTTGAGGTGGCTCGGGCATCTGTTTCGGATGCCTCCTGGACGCCTATCTATGGAAGTGTTCCAGGCAAGTCCCACCAGGAGGAGACCTAGGGGAAGACCCAGGACACTGGAGAGACTTGTCTCTTGGCTAGCCTGGAAACGTCTCGGGATCCCCCCGGAGGAGCTGGAGGCAGTGTCTTTGGAGAGGGAAGACTGGAGTTCTCTCCTAATACTGCTGCCCCCATGACCCAGCCCCGGAAAAGTGTTTGAAAGTGAATGAATGTGTGTGTGTGTGGTTTATAAAATAAAACAAACTGTTCCTGATACACGTTATAAATCGTAAACCCAGAGAAATGATTTTTCAAATGGTCTCTTTTTTGTAGCTGTATTTGTAGTATTTTATGACTGATAAATAAGGGCTACATACAAGTGACACATCAGATGAGCGTCCACTGAAACCATTTCAGAAAAACTATTTATAGAATGGTTCAAACTATTATTTTTCTCTAGTTTGGTGAGCATGAAGCGGTCTGTCCGTCTGTCTGTTCAATGCTAATAACCTGTTTGTTTGTTAACAGTTCGACTCTGTTCCAGAAACGGTGGGTTCTCCAAACACCGTCACTCTGAAGGCGTACACCATGCACATGGAGGTCAGAGCCTTATTTACATCTGCTGCATGAAAAAAACAGCCAGATTAAGCTAGAAAATAAGCCCACATAATAGTTTTATATAGTAAGTACTGTAGTGTTTTTGAACAATTCTAATAGTAAAGTCTATTATTCTGTATATGTTATAGTATTGACAACTCTTTAATGAATGCTATAGAATAGTGTAGTATTAACTATAGTGAACTGATAAACTAAAGTCATTCGTTTTTACTACAGTAAACTGGTGTATTGACAATAGATTAACACAAATTCATTCTTTCATTTTCCTTCGGCTTAGTCTCTTTATTCATCAGAGATCGTTACAGCAGAATGAACCGCCAACTTATCAAGCATATGTTTTACACAGTGGATGCCCTTCCAGTTGCAACGCAGTACTGGGAAACACCCATACACATTCACACTCATACACTATAGACAATTTAGCTTACCCAATTCACCTGTAGCGCATGTCTTTGGATAGTGGGGGAAACCGGAGCACCCGGAGGACACCTACGCCAACACGGGGAGAACATGCAAACTCCACACAGAAATGCCAACTGACCCAGCTGAGGCTCGAACCAGCGACCTTCATGCTGCAAGGTGACAGTGCTAACCACTGAGCCACCATGCCACCCAATAGACTAATTCATACTTTACTATAGTATGCTTCAAAACAGTAAAGTGTTTACTATACGTTATTATATTTGTTTAATATGGGTGTCCAGTGTTTAATGTATATAACTATAAATAAATAAGAAAACAAATTCTGCACCACTAGTGCCACCATGTGGAGTTTGAGAAGTAAAGACCACATGCTTGTGTCTGAAAACAGTAGCATGGTAACAAGAATGTTTTTCTGTACAGCCTAGTAAACTTATGACAATGCCCAATGAATAGATTGCAATATGTGTAACACAGGGAACGTTAGCAGGTCTGTGGTTCCCATAATGAGTCTGCATTTTTCTGTGAACTATTTTTTTTACACAGGCTGCATTACTTTAGTTTATGTGATTTGTGACATGGCAACAAAACAACAACAAACAAACGAGAAAAAACAAACGGTGAATTACCTGACGACTTGGAAGATGCGTTGAGATGAGCTAACAGCTCCATAGACCTAGATATACAATAAATTAATATTTCCTGTCTCTTATACACTCCTGGCCACTTAATTAGGTACACTTAACTAGAACAGGGTTGCACCCCCTTTTGCCTTCAGAACTGCTTTAATCCTTCGTGGCATAGATTCAACAAGATACTGTGGAGGCCATTTGAGTACAGTGAACTCATTCAAGAAACCAGTCTGAGATGATTCACGCTTTATGACATGCCGCGTAATCCTGTTGGAAGTAGCCATCAGTAGATGGGTACACTGTGGTCATAAAGGGATGGACATGGTCAGCAACAATACTCAGGTAGGCTGTGGTGTTGACACGATGCTCAATTGGTACTAATGGACCCAAAGTGTGCCAAGAAAATATCCCCCACACCATTACACCACCACCACCAGCCTGAACCATTGATACTAAGCAGGATTAATCCATGCTTTCATGTTGTTGACGCCAAATTCTGACCCTACCACCCGAATGTTGCCGCAGAAATCGAGACTCATCAGACCAGGCAATGTTTTGTGACCAGAATGGCACCCGGTGTGGTCTTCTGCTGCTGTAGCCCCTCTGCCTCAAGGTTGGACGTGTTGTGTGTTCAGAGATGCTCTTCTGCAGACCTCAGTTGTAACGAGTGGTTATTTGAGTTACTGTTGCCTTTCTATCAGCTGGAACCAGTCTGGCCATTCTCCTCTGACCTCTGGCATCAACAAGGCATTTCCGCCTACAGAACCTGCTGCTCACTGGATATTTTCTCTTTTTCAGACCATTCTCTGTAAACTCTAGACATGGTTGTGCGTGAAAGTCCCAGTAGATCAGCAGTTTCTGAAATACTCAGACCAGCCCGTCTGGCACCAACAACCATGCCACGCTCAAAACTTAAATCACCTTTCTTCCTCATTCTGATGCTCGGTTTGAACTGCAGCAGATCGTCTTGACCATGTCTACATGCTTAAATGCATTGAGTTGCTGCCATGTGATTGGCTGATCAACAAGCAGTTGGACAGGTGTACCTAATAAAGTGGCCCGTGAGCGTAAGTTACACCTCCTTATAAATAACACCCTCAATTTACAGTTCGGTTTTACATTAAACAGCAAAGACGCTTTAATATGTTGTGTGTTTTATTGGACTGCACAGAGCAGCATTATAACAGAAGCCTAACATGTGTTTAGTCTGATAAAACAGAGCTGCTGCTTCTCCGCGTGATCACAAGCTTAAGAACAGGAAGCGCTAGACAAAATAAAAGCTCTGCTGTTTTCATGTCACATCACGCTCGTCTCTCTTCAGCAATTGGGCACTGTATTAATGTCTAGCTATATAACATAAAAGCGCCCATGTTGATTAGTGTGTGTGTTTTCCAGGAGGTGGTGGAGAGTAAGGTGTTGGAGGAGGTCGGCTCTGCTGAAGGTGAGGGCGGTGTACTGACCGTCTCAGGTCTGTTTACACAGAATCCTCTGCAGCGCAGCGTCAGTCAGATCATTGATAAGAAAGAGGAGGAATCATGGGAGCCGCACTTCAGACGTCTGGACAGTGGCCTGGTGAGAAACACAATCACTCTCTGATGGAGAAACGATGCATGTGTCACTAAATTATGATTTTTGCATAGAGGCTTATGAGGGCATCACATTTTCTTGTTGCAGTTAATTACTGAAGCTTTTACCACGGTATACAGTATTATCATGATGCAAAACAGTTACTTTAACAGGCATAATAACCAAATAAATACTGCAAGAACGCTTTCTTTGCCATTCCAGATGACTGGATGCAGTCCTCCAAGCTCATGGGAGTCAGACACAATATTCATTCTGTTTCCACTGCATTCTAAAATGGATTAAATTAATTTATTTCCTCTAAATTCTACACACAATACCCCATAATGACAATGTGAAAAAAAGAGTTTTTAAAATTGTTGCAAATTTATTAAAAAAAAAAAATCTGAAAAATCACATGTTCATCAGTATTCACAGCCTTTGTCATGAAGCTCTGAATTGTGCTCAGGTACATTCTGTTTCCACTGATCATTCTTGAGATGTTTCAGCAGCTTAATTGGAGTTCATCTGTGGTAAATTCAGTTGATTGGACATGATTTGAAAAGGCATACACCTGTCTATATAAGGTCCCAGGGTTGACAGTGCATGTCAAAGCACAAACCAAGCATGAAGACAAAGGAATTGTCTGTAAACCTCAGAGACAGGATTGTCTTGAGGCACAAGGCTGAGGAAGGTTGCAGAAAAAGAAGATGTTTTACTACCAGGGCTCTTCCTAGAGCTGGCCGGCCATCTAAGCTGAGTGATCAAGGAGGTGATCAATAAGTCGATGGTCACTCTGTCTGAGCTCCAGCGTTCTTTTGTGGAGAGAGGAGAACCTTACAGAAGGACAACCATCTTTGCATCAATCCACCAATCAGGCCTGTATGGTAGAGTGGCCAGACAGAAGCCACTCCCCGCCTGGAATTTGCCAAAAGGCATCTGAAGGACTCTCAGACCATAAGAAACTAAATCCTCTGGTCTGATGAGACTAAACTTGAACTCTTTGGAGTGAATGCCAGGCGTTATGTTAGGAGAAAACCAGACATCGCTCATCACCATGCTAATACCATCTCTACAGTGAAGCATGGTGGTGGCAGCATCATGCTGTGGGGATGTTTTTCAGCAGCAGGAACTGGAAGACTAGTCAGGATAGAGGGAAAGATGAATGCAGCAATGTACAGAGACATCCTGAATGAAAACCTGCTTCAGAGTGCTCTTGAGCTCAGACTGGGGCGACGGTTCATCTTCCAGCAGGACAATAACCCAAAGCACAATGCCAAAATATCAGTGGAGTGGCTTCACAATAACTCTGTGAATGTCCTTAAGTGGCCCAGCCAGAGCGCAGACCTAAATCCCATCGAACATCTCTGGAGAGATCTGAAAATGGCTGTATACCGTCGCTTCCCATCCAACCTGATAGAGCTTGAGAGGTACTGCAAAGAGGAATGGGCAAAAATTCCCAAAGACAGGTGTGCCAAGCTTGTGGCATCATATTCAAAAAGACTTAAGGCTGTAATTGCTGCCAAAGGTGCATCAACAAAGTATTGAGCAAAGGCTGTGAATACTGATGTACATGTGATTTTTCAAATTTTAAAAACTCTTTTTTCACATTGTCATTATTGGGTATTGTGTGTAGAACAGGGGTCACCAATCTCGGTCCTGCAGGGCCGGTGTCCCTCCAGGGTTTAGCTCCAACTTGCCTCAAAACACCTGCCTGGGTGTTTCAAATATACCTAGTAAGACCTTGATTAGCTTGTTCAGGTGTGTTTGATTAGGGTTGGAGTTAAAATCTGCAGGACATCGGCTCTCCAGGAATAAGTTTGGTGACCCCTGGTGTAGAATATTGAGTAAATAAATAAATTTAATCCATTTTGGAATAAGCCTGTAACATAAACAATGTGGAAAAAGTGAAGAGCTATCAATACTTTCCGGATGCACTGCATATAGATTATTATTTTTTATGAACACCACTGAAAATAAAATGTCAATATTCCTGAAAAGCACTCTGAAAAGTTAATAAAAGTAATTATTGACTGTATGTTGAAGTATTTATGATATTAATATTGCGCATGTTCATTATCTTATATAATACTTGAATATCTGCATGTCTAACAGTTTGAAGGCGAGGAGTTTGTGGAAACGATTAAAGGCTTCAGCACCGTGAGGAAAGAGCACACCATGTTCACAGACACCAATCTCTGACCTTTACCATCATCATCATCATCATCATCACTGTCTTCAATAATCAGCCGAAGCATTTTAGTTTGTACTATAAACTCATCTCAGAGAAGAAAACTGGATTATGCAGAGAATAAAAGAAACATAAAACATTCATATCTAGATGGATATATTGACTGTATATAAGGTCAGTGAGACGCTGAAATACTTGTGAATGACTGTTTTAAATGAAATCTTGCTAAATCTTTTTGTTTTTTTTAAACAAACTTGTAATTTTATTGCAAATCTAATGTTCTTGTATTGTGGTGCAAAAGGTTATTGATGAAGATATTAAAGACATCTTTTCAGTATTACATCCTCCTCTGTTTTTGCAAACCAAAGCTTCAGTATTATATTAATATACACTTACCGGCCACTTTATTAGGTACACCTTACTAGTACCGGGTTGGACCCCCTTTTAGATCTGTTGGCTGCACATCCATGATGTGAATCTCCTGTTCCACCACATCCCAAAGGTGCTCTATTGGATTGAATTCTGGTGACTGGAGGCCATTTGAGTTCAGTGAACTCATTGTCATGTTCAAGAAACCAGTCTGAGATGATTGGCACTTTATGGAATGGCGCGTAATCCTGTTGGAAGTAGCCATCAGAAGATGGGTACACTGTGGTCATAAAGAGATGGACATGGTCAGCAACAATACTCAGGTAGGCTCAATGGGCCCAAAGTGTGCAAAGAAAATATCTCCCACACCATTACAAATTCTGACTCTACCATCCGAATGTCAGCAGAAATCGAGACTCATCAGACCAGGCAATGTTTTTCCAATCTCCTATTGTCCAATTTTGGTGAGCCTGTGTAAATTGTAGCCTCAGTTTCCTGATCTTAGCAGACAGGAGTGGCACCGGGTGTGGTCTTTGCTGCTGTAATAATAATGTTATTATAATGTTTAATTAATAATAATAATAATATTTTATAACCCTTTGCAGCTGCTCCTTTCAGATTTTGATCCAAATTGTGCTGTTTTGGTGACTGTCGCTTTAAATTCAAATGAGATTCTCAAAAGAGGGCGGAGCTACAAATGCCTGTGTCAGCATTGTGGCAGATTCAAAAATGAGACTAATGTTCTATGCTAATGAGAGAGAGAGGTCACTAATGGGTGGGGCTTTCACCTTCTGCTGACACGGACAAAAGGAGAATGTCGTTCAAAGTGTTTCTGTTTTTATCAAGTGTGATTATAAAAAAAAAAAAATGAATCCATTTTTACCAAGCTGGTTATATTCAGACTATTGCCACACAACTGTTTAAACCCCTTATAAAAATAATTTTAGCACAATAGGTCCCCTTTAAAACATGCTTTGACTAACATGTTTTAGCATGTAAATATATTTATCACATGTTATAGCACATTACTTGCATGAATTAGCATGTTGCTACTTAGTTTTAGCACGTTGCTTGAAAGTTTAATATGCTGCTATCATGTTTTTGCACATTGCTATCATGGATTAGCATGTTGCTAACATATTTAAAGTTTCAGAACATGATATTCTCTGTAGGTTTATCATTTTCGTATATTTAAACTAGTTTATTAACACATGACTAACATATTTTAACATACTGCTAGTATGTTCAAAATGTTGCTATCATGTTTTAACATTGCGGCTGCGTCGAAATCACATACTTCCATACTATATAGTATGCTAAAAACAGTATGCAAGCTGAGTAGTATGTCAGAATTCATAGAATTCGAAAAACAGTATGCGAGAAGTACCCGGATGACCTACTACTTCCAGTAAGATTCTAAAATGCACATCCGATGCACGCTACGCTATCCCACGATGCACCGTGAGAGAATTCACAAATGGCCGTGAAGCGACGCCACTGACATGGGTAGGTCAAGTGATCATGACAAAATGGCGGATGTAGTACGTCGGAGTTCCATTCATATTGTATAGAACGTTCTTTTCTAACGGTCGAGTAGCAAATTCTAATGCACTACCCACTGAGTAGCAGTAATAAAGTTAGCTCGCTCCGCCAAAACAACAATTGCAATATTCTCCTTTAATTACATTATTAACAAATAAAAAAATGAGACAAATGCACAGCAGCTTTGATGAACAGAACACTCTTTTATTTGTAAAAACTGCCCTGCTACATACAATGCGTTGCTTATAAAATACTAATCGAAAAGGACCGTTAATGTTGCGTTAAAAATAAGGTCAGTTTCAACATACAAAATGTCATGCACTGAAAAAGGCAGCGTTTCATTATTGCTCGTATAAATATATAATCTCTAGTACATGTACCCTGATTTACTGTGCACTGCTAATGTTTCTCAGAATCAGGCTTCGACTGCCTGACGACACTAACAAGAGTTCAGTGGGGTTTTTTTTTAACTAAACCGTTCCCTTTTAGATCAGCTGAAAGTGCATGCAGCAACTTGAACTTTCGAAATGCTTTACTGAGGATGCATGTGCAATGCTTTACCCGCATTAACATGCAAATCAGCACAAGACAGACCAATGAAACAAATGCAAACATCCAAAGTGTCTCCAACAGAACAGACGTGTGTGATTTGATCTCCACATGTGGAAACTGGTACCTGAATTTAAAGGACCAATTCACTCAAAAATAAAAAGGTAACACTTTACAATAAGGTTCCAATGATAGTCCATGTATTTATTAGTTCTGGGCAAAGATTGATTTCAATTAATCACATCCAAAATGAAAGTGATTTGACATGAGTACTGTATGTTTTTATTACGCACACATTAACACACACATGCATGCGTATATTTGGGAAAACGTTTATATGTTTAATTTGTATATGTGATACACATACATACAAAAAACAAGACTATACAATACTATTTAGTTACACAGACGTTTAAATTGATACATAATACATACATTAAATAACTGTTAATATATACATATGTATATCTAAATATACAGTAAATAAATGTTTTTGCAAATATATGCATGCATGTGTGTATTTATATATACATAATACATATATACAGAGTGCACGCACGCACGCACGCACGCACGCACGCACACAAGGTCGAAACAAACTTTGATTTTGGATGCAATTAATCTTTGCCCAGCACTAAGATTTACAGTAAATAAATGTTTTTGCAAATATATGCATGCATGTGTGTATTTATATATACATAATACATATATACAGAGTGCACGCACGCACGCACGCGCACGCACGCACGCACGCACGCACGCACGCACACAAGGTCGAAACAAACATTGATTTTGGATGCAATTAATCTTTGCCCAGCACTAAGATTTAGATATAAAATATATATGTATATAATGCAAATTATATATCAATTGAAATATCTTGGTAACAAAATTGTTTTGTATAGTTCTGTTTTTAATATTTACTAACGAGAACAATACATTTATTACAGTATTTATTCATGTTAGTTAACCCTTTAAGGTGCACTCCTTGAAAATACTTTTTTGCCCATGCTTGGATTGAATAATATACTGACACAACTCTGATAAACAGTAATAAGCAATTAAAATAATAATAATCGCCTATGAATAAAAGGTCGACCAGGTGGTTATGATGCCTCTTAAATGAAAACAAAGTCATTCATTGTTAGTTCTTGATAACTCTACTAACTAATGATTTTAATAATGCATTAGTAAATGTTGAACTCTGATAATTAATAAATGCTCTACTATTATTGTTAATTATAAGTTCATGTTTGTAAATACATTATCTAATGGAACCTTATTGTAAATTATAACAAATATAATGCGATTTCAAATGTATGACTTTCTTTCATGAAAGCAAATATAAAAATCTACTCAACCGACTTAAGATTTATAGGTACCACTTTATAATAACTACACATCACAATTCATCTATTAAGCATTAGCTAATAGTGAATTCATTATCTGTTAAGCATTAACTCTACATTAATAGACGTTAGTATGCAGTTTATAACTGCAGATATAAATGCTGCATTCTTGCCTTATAATGTGCTTAATGATTGTACTTTCATACTTTATTACTGATTAATTTTTCTGTTTTTACTAATTTAAGTATCACATTATTTACGAACCATTTGTATTTAAGAGTAGTTGGGTTTTTAAGATTATTCAGAAATGAGTTAGTAAATTATTAATAAACTATTTAAATCAACAAATATACATTTGACTATTGAGGTATAAAATAATAACCTACTCTAAAGTGAGGACTATTTATGCTTAATGAATCCCTTATAAATGATAATTAAAAGCTCAGAATCAAATAAACAATAAATCTTTGCAATCTTATCTAAAAATAAAATTACTGTTTAAACATTGCTGAACAACAGGAGTGTCAAAATACAAAATTTAATAACAACAACAATATAATAATTTAACAATACATTACGAAACAACATTTCAATGTTATTTAGCGATGTTTAAACTGCACAGTAATTTTATTTGAGTTAAGATTATTTTAGCAAAGATTTATTTTTCATTTGATGCAGTTTCATTTGTGTATCTTCATATGAATGAGGTCATTTATTTTCTTTTTTAGAATATAACTAAACCCTTAATTCTCATTCATAAGAGATTTATAAAGCTTCTTCACTTTAGATTAGGTCACAAAACAGGATGAAGTTGAGTTAATAAAGCATTTATTAACATACAAATTAACTGTTAATATATGTCTGAATAATAAGAATTATATATATTGATTTGAGTAGTTCATTAATCTTTTACTTATGCATTCTGAATAATCTTTAAAAAACAGCAACCTCTCTCGAACAACTGATATGTAAATGATGCAATACTTCCTTTAGTGATGAAAAAATAATTAAAGTATGAAAATACAATCATTATATAGGTGCTTGTAAGTCAAGAATTTGTATCTGTATTAACATCTGTTACTGTAGAGCTAATGCTTAACAATCGGTGAATTAACTATTTGCTGATGCTTAATAAATGATTCATAGTGTTTAGTTATTATAAAGGGTTACCCATTTATAATATGGCACTCTTCTCTTTAATCATCCCAAGATATTCTTCACCTGTCTACATCAACAAAAACAAGTCATACAGGTTTAAAACGACATGACTTCTGTTTGTATTTTTGAATGAAATAATCCTTTAAATGTGTGCGTCTGCAGGCCTCAACAATATAATCTCATCTTTTACAGGTCACACCAACAAAAATATCACTTCAGATGCATTTCAGCAATCATTCCCTCCTGTTACAGGACCTTAGCGTGAAGTGTTCATCTCTCTATGAGTGTTTTACCTTTTCGTACCTCAAAACAGAAGTCCAGATCTGAGCGATCACATGCTTCCTCCACTGACATCTCAACTTATTTAGTTAATACTGTCATTCCTAAAGCTGGCCAAACATAAAAACAAACTAATGACTGACGATTTAATTAAATAACATGAACATACTCTGTTCAGTACCGCTAATCTGCACATTATCATTCAGATATGGTAAACACTTTAATTTGACAGCTACATACATAAAAAAAATGCACCTTTTCTTAATCTAATGTTATTTTTACCTTTGCTGGTGGTTTTTAAATCATGGGAAAGGCAACTTAAATCTCATTTCATTAAAGGAAAGATCAAAAAATATAAAAGAAATGCTAAACCTAGATCTGGGTTAACAGAATAACTCCTCTATATGTGTTTTGACAGCTGCACTGTAGTAATAATAATAATAATAATAATAATAATAATAATAAAAACAACAGAGGAAATCTAGACTGAAATGTGAGAATTA